>NW_010404310.1:35199-43771 GCF_000710305.1 Buceros rhinoceros silvestris | reverse complement strand
GCCTCTTGGCAAATCCAGTCTCAGCGGAAAGCGCAATCTGGTTTTCTGTGATTTGGAGTTAAGTTTAACCCATGGAGGGTGCTTATGGGAGAAGGGGGTGGTTTTCTGGGGTTGTTTTTTCTCCCTTTGTGAAGTTACATACTGTGCAGGGCACAATTTCTCCCAGAACGAGTTGACAAATACTCCATCAAGTAATCTTGATGTATATCCACACCTCTCTCCAAGCGAGGCCAAGCGCTTTGGCAGGTCCCTTTTGCAGCGAGGTGCTCGAGAGCTGACAGCCGAGGCCCTGCTGAATGGGCCAGTGCAGAGCCAGGGCTGATTAATGATGCAAACACAGCCCCGAGAAGCGATGCTTGAGCAAACAGGGGTGATGTCAGCCCTAGCAACAGATGGCAAAGCCCCTTCTCCCGCGCTCCACAGGCTGCGCGAGCGTTGGAGCTGGTGAATGAAGAACAATAAGGGTAGCATAGGGTTAACCACCACTTTTATCAGCGTTTTTGTGCTGGCTTAGCTCTTTCACAGCAAAACATCAGTGGCTGAATTGATTATTTTTCTGTTTTGTTGTCCAGACGCAAAAGAAAAGTAGCCACAAGCAACTTTTAGCTCTTGAGGCTCCCTGCTAAAAGGGACATAATAAACATCCCTCTTGCAAATGTGGCAAAAGCAATTGGAGGTGAAGCTGGTTTATAGAGGTTTCTGATGCTGTTGCAAATTGTTATGGGTCAACTGCTATTTCTAACATAAACCTCAGCTGCTCGGGGTGGCTGGAAATGTCTCTGTTAATTACCACTAGGCTGAGGTCTTGTCTGTAGACACAAGTTGTATTGCCTTAACTACACTGCTATCATTAAAGCGGTACAAATACCCTGAAATGAAAGCAGTTACAGCGGTATAAATGAGCTTGTTTATCTCATAATCTATGCTAGTATAAAGCACCTTTATTCCCATATAATTGCACTCACTGGGGGTTGTGCCAGTGTAAATGTTTTGGTACAAAAATCAATAACTGGCATGGTTGGAGGCAGGAGGCTGTCTGGGACCTGGCAGGCTGGAAGTACAGTGCTGCAGCAGCTTCCAGACTGAATGCTCAGTTATATTTGTTTTTAATCTATCATTCATGTCTTGACCTACAAATAAAAATGTAATGGAAAGTTGAATTTATCTCAGTGGCAGAAATAGGAGTCACAGGGGCTATCTCCCTTCTTGAACCCCAGTGGCCAGAGGATGAGGGAACCGTCTGAGCTGCGGGACAGAAGAGGTCCTTCTTTTGAACACAGACATGGAAAGGGGCCAGCTAGCAGAGGAACCTGGAGAAAAGTCAGTGATGAGAGAGATGTAGCCTAAAATAAGAGATGCAGAGCTGCTTCACGGCTTCCAAGGCTGCTCCAATTTATGACATAGGGCTCAGCTGATAGACCCAATTCCGGGAGGCCCTGAGGTGAGAGACCATCCCATTCTGCCTCCCTCACCTGCCTGCTGGGTTTATGCCTTAGGACACAGAGGGTGGGATTCCCCTCATCAAACTGTGGTCATCTGCACCTGAGCTAGTTTTGTAAACTGCCTTTATAGTGACTGGAGAGAGACAGACAGCCCTGAACTGCATTTTTTCCTCTCTTAGCTTGCATATCTAAAATAAAACATATAAATCATCCTTAAGAAGTGTGTGGTTCTCTGCTTAGACTGTACGAGGATGTTTGTCAGCCAGTTAGGATGCAGGTGAGTACAGTGAGGCTTGCCTTACTGGTTAACCAGGGTCCTGTTCTGGTCCATGGCACCTTGGCTTTGAGAGGGGTTTCAGTGTTGTGGCTGGAGGAGTGCATTACTTTGCACTGTTGCTACCTTGGTTCGTTTCCGCCTGCTCATACAAGCATTTCCTCTGTAAGAAAAACAGCCACCGTAGCTCTCTGTGCACCCCTGGTTTTGTACCACCTTCTCCACTCCGTACAGTAGCTGCTAGGACTGTCCAGATGCTGCGGCAGTGCACACACAGCAGAACTCTGTGTGTCTCTGTTACCAGATATCATGGACTCTTTGAAAATTGTGTTTTGTTTTTCATGTGATTAGATCTGTGGCTGTCCTGGCTCCAACAGATCCTCATCCCAGCTGCCAAGCAGTCTCCAGTATCTGCTCTCAGTTCCTGCATGTCTCCGTGATACTGCAACATACTGGCTCTGAGCTCAGTGCAGTGTCCATGGGGTGGATTTGGGCTTTAAAGAAGCTGATAGTGTTTTCCTCCATGTTTTAAATACCTAATCCATTTGCCTTTTACCTCTGGGTTGTTTCAGTTTCATCAAGCACATCCCAGGTACCTACAGCAGGTATAACCTTGTTTTGTTAGGTTTTTTTTTTCCTACAGGACCAGGTTCTAGGCTTAGGCCTGTGCTATTGCTGAAAAAAAAACAATACTGCTAGTAAAATTAATAATTTCGGTGAGTGAGATTGCCAGATCTCAAGGGTTATATATACAACACGATGCTTAAAAGCATTGCCGCAGGATACCCCTGTGAAATGTCACTCGGCCTCCTGCCACATGAAGCCCAAGGAGCAAACTCTCTCTGCATGTTTTAAAGAGGTACTAAGCCTTAGCCTTTAAAACCTGGAAACTTGTGGGTTTTCCTTGCCCAGAGACTTTCTGACAGATATTTCTGCATTATTTTTACCTGTGTTTACCCATTTTTTTATCCCAAGGAGTCTCAAAATGGCTCACATTCTTAAAACACAAACCTGAGACCCTGACGATAAGGGCTTTAAATGTGCTTCTGCTATGATTTGCACTAGCTTTCAACATGAAGCTTTACTTTTATAGCTAAGATTCCCTATCTGTGGAGCAGGAGAAATCTGTTTAACCCATGGATGCCATAACCTAGTACCTCACACAAGCTTCTGGTGCTGTATTCATTGACATTTATGAAGTACAATGTAATCGTTGTATGCTAGTTTTTGTTAAAGAATGTGATGTTGAGGTTCTTAGATTTTCCTGAAGGTTTGGGGGTTTTTTTGTATTATTATTATTTTAAAGTGCCTGTTGAAAGCTGTAAAGTCTCTGAGGAATTTTTATTTCCAACTTGATAAAACATATCAAAAACTACGGAAAACTTCAGTAATCTAGTGTTGGTTGGAGTCCTGTGGCGGAGGCAGTTATATTCCCTCTAGTATTGAATAAAAAAAATTGTAGCTGATCTGTAAATCAACCCTTTGATGCAGTAAAACTGCCAGAAACGAAAACTGCTCTGGCTCAAATGATAGACACTTATTCTGGCTGACAACTTATACTTTTTAATTGGAAGCTACAGCTTTTGAAATGAATTGGACAGGGTGAAATCATCACAGTCTTAGATGTAGACAATGACAAGCCAGTATGTTCATTTCTCTTCGTTGAGGCTTGTAACACGCAGAGAGAGCTGCTGATCTTACTGGATTGCAACTGAAGATATTTGCCCTTCACTGAATAATGAGCTTGCAATCACATTTTGATGGAATAGGTGCTTTGTACAAATGAAAATTAAATCAGAAGGAAGTTAAATCTCTGTTCTTACTCTCCGATCAAAACCTTCATGCTTGAGCACCTTGTAGAGAGGAACATTAGGCTCACGTTTCTGTAATCTTATTTGTTATTCAAGATTTGGTCCTGATAGCTTAAACTACTGAAAAAAAAAAGAAAAAAACCACCCAGACAACCTTAAAAATGGAAAATGGATTCATTTTCACCACTTTGCAAAGCCCTTCATTATAAAGGGGTAGCAAAGCAAGCAGAAAAGAACTGCATGGATCCGAAGTCACCAAATCTTTCCACTTGTTCCCAGGGCTCGGACAACAATGCCACTATGAAAATAGCTCTGAGGAGGAAGAGCATGCTGGGTAATGAGATGCAAATGAGCACACCAAGCATCCCCACACTGCTTCAGAGCCTTTGTATCCAGTAGTGCAATAACAACCAGCTTTTGAGTCATGATAGGTTAGCACAGAATAGGCTTCACAATGGGTGTGTGTATTATCCTCATGGTTCTCCTCAGCTTGTGGTCAGCAGGATAGTTAAATGTGGCATCCATTTTATTGAGAAGTTGCCTAGATTAAAAGTAGCTGAAATAAGAGTATCACAGTTAAGTGTAACAAAACCCAGTGTGAGACCTTGTGAAGGAGTAAGGGCTTTTTTTTCTGGGTTTTTTCTTTTCTTTTTTTTTTAAAGGCTCTGTAACTGGCTCTTTAAGTTGGTTTTACCTACTCACGCTCTCATACCCTACACACCAAGGCATGTGCATGGCCACGATAACTTGTGTGAGAAACTGAAGTCCTCACTGTGTTTCATGGGTTCTTCTTGATTGACAAGAAACTGAGTTTTGGACAGGGCTTTGAAAACATTCAGGAATTAGCAGTTATCTTTGCATCACAGTCTTGCTTATTTCTGTCTCTAAATCATTGCTCTCTTTCCTCTCTTGGGTATCTTGGATATCTTTAGGGCTATCATCCATCTCTTTTTCTTAGGTTGATAGCATATGTGCAGTGCTGAACCTTGTGGCCTTCCTCCTCCACACCACAGGTCTTCTGCTGATAAGTCGTCAATGCTGGAACCTTACTGGACCCCTCTGCCCAATGTAAACAGCAGTTCACCTGTTTGAAGCCACTGTCCGTCATCTCCTTGGTTCATCAATATAGCCCATTCTTTTAAACCTGATTGTTTCTTTTGA
The DNA here is from genome assembly GCF_000710305.1 of Buceros rhinoceros silvestris. Classification (NCBI taxonomy): domain Eukaryota; kingdom Metazoa; phylum Chordata; class Aves; order Bucerotiformes; family Bucerotidae; genus Buceros; species Buceros rhinoceros. The sequence goes on along the minus strand of NW_010404310.1, from coordinate 39,083 downwards.
AGCTTTCACACATACATTTCCATTCCTATTTATTTCATCCATATTCATCTTAATATTTCCGATAGGGATTTGTACAAGAGGGAGGTGGCCAAGGAAACTGGATTCACTCAATTGGGAGGACTAAGGAAGGAATAGAAGTAGCTTCAATCGCTCCTTGGGCTTGCAGTTCTGCCATGCAGGTCTGGAAGGACCTCAGAGCCCCATTTGTGTGTTCAGAAGAGAAGCACAGGTGAGGTCTGGATCAAGTCACACACATCCCTCTTTCAGCTAGGTGAACATCATTATATGGGGCCTTCAGAGGGTGAAGAAGGAGAATATGAGAACCTATGCACTAACCAGGGGTTGAAAGAAGATAGAAAGTATAAAAGAGAAAAAATGTGTAAGCAGTAATGGAGCAAAACAGCATGGCTGTGCTTCAGGCAGGAGAAAGTAAAAAGTGATGGTTGTCCCTACAGCTGTAGTACTTCCAGCAGCAGCTTGCCACAGCCTCTGGATGAATATTCTGTTCCAAAAGCTGTCCTTGTAGTAACACCACTCCATCCTCATTCATTAGGTGATGGCTGGCCCTTGCTTCTCTGTCATCAGCCCCATCGGTGACAAAAGCTTGCTTAACAAGCCCTTCTTTCAGTCTCCTCTCCTGCTCAGCTGGGATTGATGCACATAGACATCCTCCCTCAGCACACATCTCCTCATTCCTCCATCCCCTCTATACTCCTATTCCAGTCCCTTCAGGTTCTTCCTCAGTCACTCTGGGAGTTATAAATAAATCAGTGTCATTCTTTTAAAGCATCCAGCAGCGACTCTGCTTGGGATGCTGCTGAGACCCCTGACTGAGCAACTGAACATGGGGTCTGCCTGCCCTTCCTCCGCTCCATCTGTCTGTACAGGTGGAAGAAGCTCAGGCCGAGGATCCCTCCTCTCATCTGGTGTCAAAGCAAGAGAGCGCTCTTTGCAAGTAACTGATTCTGCTCCTCTTCCTTGTCCAAAGATTTACTGGTACTGAGGACCTGCTCTTGCCTCCCCACCCTGACAGCTGTCTGGCAAGGCTGAGGTACTGGACTGGCTTTGCAGAGAAAAACAGTTACTGCTTGCATTCTAGTTTTACTGTGCATTTTTGCTGTTTGTTATGTGCTGAGCTGCTGAAGTGGAGGGTCAGAGCTAATGCTATATTTCACCCATTGACAATCATTTAAATAAGTCCCTGCACAGAGAAGTGAAAAGAAAAGAAATCAGGAAACCCTGGAAAGCAAAGGAATTTGTTTAAGTCTTTAAAGAAATTATTTTCTTTACTTAACAATAATTTTTGGAAAATGCTTAGTGCTGTTATGGCTGAGCTTTATGAGATTGTTAGTAATAATATATTACTCTTACACGAGTCATTTTTTCCTTTATAGATCACAAGGCACTTTAGAAAGAAAGATATCAATTATCCCAGTTTTATGGGAGGGGAAGCACAGAGACATAAAATGTCTCATATAAGGTTACAGATCAAGATAGAGAGTGAGCTGAAAACCGAGTGGAGGTGGCTCAGTATGGTTTCTTAGGTGGGAGACCACACTGGGAAGGGCAGCAGGTCTTGACAGTGCTGTGGTCTATCTCTGAGTTGTGTGTCATGAAACAAGGGCATATATCTTTTCTATGAGTCTTCTTTCCACAGCTCTGCATTCCGCGTCTGGATTAGGAAGGTCACCTCGCCGATGAATCATTTTTGTGTTAGAGATGAAGATGAGATTGACTTGACCCGGGGATGTGCAGTTAGAATAAGGTGCTGCTCTCCCAGTGCTGTAGCTTTGCAGAGCCGGAGACAATTGCTGGTGATGAGGGATCAACGCCTTTCTTTTTAGGTCAGCTGGGAGAAAAGCCGGGGTTGTTTTCTGTTGTCAAGAACAGTGCTCGGTTGAGAGTGTGTGTGCAAAAACACAAAATCACTTCTCTTTATAAGGTAATGAGGCTGTCCAGATTAGGAGGAGAATCTGGCAGCTATGCCCTGCGCATCCTCCACACCTCCTCCGCAACTGAGAAAGGAAAATACCAGGATTTCATCATGTCATGAGCGATGTACAAAAGCATACACTGGATACTTATTTTTATTATTACTTTTTCCATCTTTTGTCCTTTCCATCTCTTTGCCGGAGAAAGAGATCAAGCAATAATTCATTTTGTACTCAGGCACAAGTTGCAGACTATTTACATAGCCCCTTTCCACTGGAAGTGGCCCCACCTACCCCTGCTGCGGACGTTATATAAGCCGCCTTTCTTGCAAACAGTGAAATTAATTTGCATAAATTATAACCAGAGTGTAGTTAGGCTCAGTTGTTGCTTTTGCAGAATTATGAGGCCTTTGTGCACAAAAAAAAAAAATTAAAGAAAATTGTATAATGATTATGTGTGCTGGGTACTAAGCTAGCCACCAGTTATATATATTTATAGCTATTCCTGCAAGTAATAATTATATGCTAATTATAACCCAAATAGAATTCTGTAATTTCTCCCTGAAAATGGAACTGATGCAGGGGGATGTTAAAATCTGTGCTGAGGCATTGTATTAGTAATTAGGTTCTTAGGCAGCACTGCAATTTTTAAGGGCAGGAAACAAAAGAAGATACAAGTGCTATTTCTATTCTTATGTATTCGTTTGAGCCCGAGTAAAGGATTCGAACTTGCAAACCCTCTTACCCACAAACTGTGAACTTCTGAGTGAAGTGTTTTAGGAGAGCTAAGCTCCTACGTGATAGTCCCTCAAGGGCATCTGCTTGGTTGTTTCAGAGCATGACAGCTCTGAGAGATGACTCTGGCTACAATGACACCATGTAGAAATTGCCCATCAGTTGTGCTAGAGGAGCCAGTGCAGCTTGGGCACTTTGAATATTAACATCGTTTCGTTTTAAAATTGCAGCTGTGGGTTGCAGTTTCTGTGTGGTTGCTGGTGGCTCTACCACCCTGTCCCAGAGGGATTGTTTTTCAGGGTAGGGTTCGGGGGGTTGCAGTTTGAGCAGTATCTTCATCCCACCTGAGTTCAGGCACTTCACTAAGATGCCTGAAGCTATTTATGGTCCAAAGCGACTGCAGTCAGGTGGTGACTGTGGTTTGACACAGACAGGTTTGCAGACTTCATTCTGCTGTCCACAGCTATTTGGGATTTGTCTTCATCCTGGCCAAACCCAATTCACTGCTGTCACTCTTCTGACAAGTAAAAGTAACTATGATAATGTCTACTCCGTGAATGTGAGAGAGAGGGAGAGAGGGAGAACTCGCACCTCAAATTGAAGTCCTTGTAGCAAGTAACTATTGAGGTCTATTGAGGGATTTGAACCATACAATTGGGAGATAACAAATAAAATGTTGGTGGTAAAGAGCAGGAAGACAGGGTGAAGAAATAAGCCTTGCAGTCACAGAACTATTTGTCTGACCTCTGTCATCTGCAAGGCTTTTGAACATTTTGAAGGACAGTATAATTTAAAACATGGAAATAAATAGAAAATGGGATGAAAGTGCTCGTGGGTTTACCAGAAGTCAATTGTATCAGCCTATCTTGATGTCATTGGTAAGATAAATGATGTTCTAAGAAATGCTCTGTGGCCATCTACATGGACTTTAGTCACGCATTTGGTATGGGTGCACTGCAGAATTTATGAGGTACAAGGACATGGAGATTAATAGTCAAATTGATATGTGCGTATGGGTTTGGCTAAAGAGGAAATAAAAATGATGAGTCTTGAAAGAGGAATTTGCATGCTGAAGGGCACACATTAACAGATTATTTCAAGGATTGGTTAGAAAAATTGCCCTGTTTGGTGGTTTCTTCAATGACACTGGCTTCAAAAGCGGGAGCTTGCTTTGACCCAGAGTTAGCAGGCATCATCCAAACAGGAAAAGATGGGGGG
>NW_010404310.1:25976-35049 GCF_000710305.1 Buceros rhinoceros silvestris | reverse complement strand
GGGGGGGGGGGGGGGGGGGGAAAGAAGAAAGGAACGATCCTTGGGAATTTGAAGCGTGGAAATTCATTAGCAGTGTAAACAAAACGGTGCATTGGAGGACTAATAACAAGACTGCTGCTTTCTTCTAGACATGCACAGGAATTACAGGCTGCTTTAGTAGGGCTGTGTAGTCATTATCTGGAGAGCAGTGTTCAGCCTCTACCAGTCAGGCTTAGCAGGCATGAGGGCTGGAACTGCAATGCAAGAGGGACAAGGGCAAATTCATTAGGTGAGGGGAAGCCAAAGGAGTTTGGCTTGTTTAGCTGACCAAAATCAAGGTGCAAATTGCTCATAAAGGCAGTCTGTCTGGAAATGGGGACTTTCAACCATGCGGTCATATTCCCAAACAGCCTTCCAGGAGAAATGTGGAGAACAGAAAACTTGTCCCCTTTTAAAATGGAGAGCGATAGTTAGGAGACTGCTGTCTTTGCCTGCATTTGCTGAGGACTGTGCTGGCTGAGTTTTGAAGGGATGAAAGGGAGTCCCTCTGAGTCCCCTGTTTCACCAGGCTGAACAGACTGACACACCATATTGTCATTTTAAACAGATTCTAGGAACAAAAAAAGCCAGAATCTGCCTTTAAATAAAGCATAATCCAAATTCTTCGTGGAAGTAAATGTTTGCTGTGCATTTTGTGCAGAGTTTTGATATTTTCAGCAATAAGCTGAGGGAACTCTTAACGAGAGACAGGAGGGACAACCAAAGAGGAATAAAAAGGTTTTACTTCAGCTTCTTCTTTCTTCTTTTTTTTTTCAGATATAACCACACATTAGAGAAGGTAACTGCTTTTAAAAGCAATCATTTTTTATACCTAGCTTATTTCAAAGAGGTCATTTCACTCTCATTGTCACCTCAGGAAAAACAATAAGGCCACATAATTGCACAGGCTCGCCTGGTGGGTTCTCTTCCTTGTTCGATGAAGTATCATTCATTTAGATCAGAATACAGTCTTTCTAAATTAGAGGTTTACATGTGTAATTATATAAAATGATATGTTTGTTTACATCTCGAAATAAAATATACATAATTTTCTATCATTTATCTTTGAAATTCAATTTCATTTTGTCAATCCCTAATTTATTGCAGGAGATGAATGTGCTGTTAGAGTGTTTATAACTCCACTCACTGCCTGTGGGTAATAAAATTACCCTGGTTATTGCTACTCATTTTGACATTTCTGTGGTTGGGAATACACAATAGTTTTACAGTCCTGAATATATGGTAGAGATCCTGATGCTATTTATTGTGGCTGCCCCTTTTATTTTTTTTTCCATCTAAAGTCCTAAATTTCCTTTCAAAGAGTACCAGGACGGTTGACAGCTGATGGCTGTGTTTCTCAGCAGATGTGTACTCTTTTCTGTCTATGTATGGAAAGGCTGTGTTCACACCTCTGTGTGTACTGTTAATAAATATCTGAGATTTCTAGAAAACTCATCAGTAAACTCATACATTCCCATATGAATTTCTTGAAATTCAGCCTAGGAGCTCTGTTGAACGAGCACTGAATTTACGGAGCATTTTTTGAAAAACAGTGTTTGTTTTACTTACTTCTTTCGACTGTTTAACTGTTTGGGTTAAAAGGCCTGTATTTTCAGCAAACAATCCCAAGGCATTCTTCTCACCAAGCAGAGCTTTCAAGGGTAACTCTACCCTTGAACATTACCTTTGATATCTTCATGGGGTTTTCTTTCTGTTTCCTTCTTCCTTACAGTACTGAGAACCACATCAACTGACCAAAGTTGATGGTATATCATCATAGATATCAGTTGATGAGATATCATCAGCTTTGCAGGATGGTCAGAGCATCTTGTGGGGCACAAGAACTCTGTGGAGAAAGCTATCTAATTTCATATTCTTTTTTTCTCCATCAAAATTGTTCTCTTTGAAGATGAGGATGAGTATCTTAATGAGGAGAAAGTTTACCCCAGCAAGCAGGGATTAGAAAGTTTTGAGCTGAGACCCCACCTGATCCATCCATATCATCTCTGTATGGGTGTGATGTATAAGCCCTGACACATATGATCCTGTGCTGCCTGGCTGTCCTGGTTGAAGACCCCAACACTGCAAGTGGAGAGGGTTAAAGCATGTATTGCTACATCTTGCAGCCAGGCAGTGTGTTCTGAAGTTTCAATCAAACCGCACATGATAACCTGAGATCTCTAGTCACATTTTTAACCCATCCTGCACTTGTATTTTTGTAAAGAAAGGATTTTTATCCTTTCTTTAAGGATATGCATAGCAGGAATATGCATAGCAGGAAAAAAAAAAACCAAAACCAACTGTGATTTAATAATGGACAGTAAAACATGCAGAAAATTATATCCTGTTAGCCTTTTGCCGGGGAAGGGGAAGATGTTGCTTTCCTTACTCTGAAAATACTCTGCCTTTGGCTTAAAACAAAGGAACACATTGGCCTTCTTTTACTTTTCAACTGCTTGTTGCCTGTCATATACTCTTTTCATATTTCATCTAAACGAAGTTCGGAATGAGAAATTAATAAAAGAGTTATTTTTTTAAAAAATTACATTTTAAATTTAGTCTTTATACCATAAAATTTGTGCCATTTCCAGTGACAGCAGTAAACTATGCTGTGTCTCCATACCAGATTCTGTTATCTTTTAAGAAATACTTCAGGAAAAAGCTCAGGTGAGGTTATCCATCCACTGGTTGAATGAAAATAATTTAATTTCCTAAGGAGAAGACTGTTGAACTCTCCTTGGCTTCATAGCCATATTAGGGAAATTCAATCTGTGTTAGAAAATAGCCTGTGGCAAACTGATTTTTGGTCCCTAAGTGCCATGGTATTGAAAAATACGTGGATTTCTCCTATGCCAAAGGTCAGTTTCGTTCACTATCAGACCTACAGCCATGGGCTGATCTGGATGCTTAGAGAATAAGCATCAGAAGAAGCAAACCCACAGCAATGTTTCCCTCTGCATATTACACTTCAGAGCTTAGAGATTTCTCTGCCATAGCCTTCACATTTAACAGAGTTTGGTGATTTTTTTCTTCTGTCCATTAACTAATTTATTTCTAACACAAATATTTCAAATAATCCATATATAGTGAAAGAATGAACATTTGTAAACCCCTGAGTTAAATATACTTCTGTAAATATGTGTATTTTAGGATAAATTTTAACATACACCTCATTGGGTATATGTAAAATGTCACACACATACATACACACACTCAAATATTTGACTATATGTACAGTAGATGTGTATGTATTTGTATAGCATGGTCTGTAAACTTAAGTGCACACAAATATGCAGAGGTTTTATATGTTTGAGGACTACTCTGTGAAACAAGAGAGCTAACTGAAGGCAGAGCATAGATTATTCAGTTGGCAAATCCTAATTGGCAATTGGCCACTCTAATTAAACATTGAAGACAGAGTTAGGGGAGGTTTGCATTAGTCCAGGTGCCATCACCCTTTCTGACTCCAAGAACAGAGGAGGGAATGCCTGGAGTTTCCCAGAACAGAAAGTGCTGAGAAAACAAAGAAACGCTTAACTTATCCAGTATATAAATTAAGGGTTATGTGCCTAGTCTACTCCGATGAACTAGTTGATAATTTATGAAATTTATAAAGTAGCATTGGCCAATAAATGCATGATCCTCAGATGACAACTTAGGCTAGTCCAGTTTTGGCGTTATTCCCCGTTTTCAGTTATCACCTGTGCTTTGACTAACATCAAATTCACCTCAGATTTGAAAAATCGCAACTTGCTTTTACTCTGCATTTCTCAAGATGCTCACCTTGTTTGCGTATTATCCCACATTTCTTGTCAAGTTAATATAAAAATAACCATAAACATCTCTGTTAGCTTTAGGCCATCTTATAAATATATTAATGTTTTGAGTAGAGTACAAAACAAACTTTGATGAAGATTGACAAAAATGTCAGAATTCAAATGAAATATTGGAGCTCTACTAAGAATATGTGGCAGTATCACAACCTCCCGAGGAAGGAATTATTTGGATATGCAAATGCTAATGTAGTTACTGAACTTCTTGAAATTAAAGCTGTTGGCCTCAAATTGCATTCAAGTATGAATCTGTTTGCCTTGCTTTGTTTATGTTAAATAAGTTAATAATTTTCTGTACTTTTTCAAGTATTCTTAACTAAAAATAAAAATGCAAAGACTATATTTGAGAGAGGTTTGTAGCTAACATAAATTTACAGAGCTTCTTCAATTGCAGTGAAATTGTGCTAAATTGAGTCTATTACCTGCTCATCTTCAGAGAGTGATGTGTACTTTTGGGTATTCCTCAGATGAAGACATTTAGCATCGCTGCATGTTTAGGTATCCAAGCAGAACTCCTGTTCAGAAACAATACATCACAAAAGACTCAGTTTGAGACAGAACACTATGCCGCTTTTGAATAACAAAGCATACCTTAGTTGACACAATAGAACCACAAGCTGCTGCTCTCTGAGGTTTGCTGGCTTTATTTTCAATGAAGATGCAGTTTTCTACAAAAAGGAAAAAAAAAAAGAAAACATTAGCCATACTGTTGATTTCATAACTACTCCTGATTTTATGTCATTTTCAGTTGTCTGTACACACACATGCATACACATGTGCATCCCCACACGCAGCTGGTAGTAATTCTGAGACGTCAGACCTATGATCAAGTTACTGTTTGCTAGTAAGCTGCATTTCCTCATTGTACTCCAATCTAAACTGCGTGCTTCATTCACTGCAAATAAAAACTTACTCATGGGTTTTGATCCCTTTCACTGAACTTTTTCTTTTTTTCATTTTGTATCTGTGATGCACTAAAAGCATTAAAGCATTATCGAAAGCATCAGTGCTAAGTGTTGCTCAAATGTACTGATCACATCTGAGCCCTAGTAACTGGTGATTTGTTTCCAAAGCGATGCATTGCCTGAAGATTGTATAGGTTGACGTATTGGTTAAAGTGTCAGGATTTCCTAGCCTTGGTCCTATTCTTTCTTCTATGGCTGCCCTAAGCTGAAAGGAGGTCTGCCTTGTTGCTCACTCCAAATCTCTGGTCCCATCCAGATTATAAAGTGATGGGATGATGGACACTGCTATTCTTCTCCATCCACATGCTGAGTTTTCTTTTAGAAGGAGATGATGCCAGAGAGGATGATGATCCTCTCCAGTGTGCAGTAAAGTGGTGGAAGGACGATCCCCAGTTGGTGTCAGCTGGGACTTGTTGACGGATCCTGCTGTATAATGGGACATGTTGTGCAGGGTGAGTTTATTCACCTTCTAGTATTTCCAAACTCTGTAACAGTAGGAGAACAATAATTGTTCATCAAGGTGGGAAAAGTACTCCAATAGCAAAAGTAACAGGTTTTGTAGAAAAACAAGTTGTATTAGAACTTATAGTTATCTCCAAGCTGAAATACTGGGTCAAGCAATGTTTTGGAGTTTCACAAAACCGTTCATTTATATGGCCTGGGGAGCGTGTGCCAGAATGTACAGAGAGATGGTTTAACTCAGAAAGTTAAAGAAAAGTATGAAATGCTGGCAACAGAATCACATAACCTTGCTTGTGAGCTGATGGTTTTATTGTAAATAACTTTTCTAACAGATCCAGTTTTCATCTTCACTTTCATGGCTGTTCTTAAAGAATCATCATGGTTATAAATATCTTCTGCCCTTAGCAGGACCATGATGTTTCCCTGGAAACTTGAGCGAAACCATTTAAGAGGTGTGCTATGACTGTTGAAGCTTGTTGGTGGTTTTGACTATTTTGTGATAAATGCATGCTATATTTTCCAGCTGGCTTTGGACAGTTGTCCAGATGGCTGTGTCTAGAAGAGCTATGGCAAATATTGAAGATGGGAAGAAAGAAAGGATAATTTTTATCATTGTTCCCTTGTGGTTTTATATCATAACCAGCAGTGCAGCCTAATGTCATTTCTTTGGGTTTGTTTTTCTCTGTGAGTTATTTTCTTTAGGTAATGCCTTTATTCCATATCAGAGTATGATGATTTAATATAGTTTGAGAAGAACTAAAACTGGGATATATTCTCTTGTGCAAAGACAAGTTTCTCTCAGTTGTCCTGATAAATAAAGTTCTACATCCTGCTAAATATTACTATTATTATGTGTCTATGGTATGGTGTACTGAATACAGGACAAGACAAACGCAGCAAGTTTTTCATAAAACCCTTGAAATTAATTTCTTTGAGACTGGAGTGGTAAAGCTTTGGGTAGTCTTAGACATAACTGGGATTTTTTTTTTCCAGTTCTGATTATTGGTCTTAAACAGAATTCCCTGAAACACAGTTTTATAACTTGGAAGGCCCAGATTAATATCTATACCAATACACAACAATAATTAAATAGAATAGTTGAGATCTGATTTCATGTATAATCACATTTTTGACAGTGGTGCTGTGTAGTGTGATCTCTCCGCCACTTCAGGAGTGTGTGTGGAAGTGAGCAGGCAGGAGACTGCAGTGGGACCACCACGAGTGTCGGTTGGGAGAGATCCTTAGAGAACAGGAATGGAAACTAGCCCACACAAATAACCAGCTGTTTAGAGTATTGTAACAACCTAATGAAACTGCCAGAACTGACAGTTGTATGTAGAGCTGTCTTTAAAGCAAAACTAACTAGTTGTGCTAGCACCATGCCTAAGGATCAGGTCTGCAGAACTACTGGTGATGGTCTGGTTATCTGCCCTTTAAGTCTGGCTGTTGAGTCTGGGTGCTAACTCTGTTAAGATCAGCTGTGTTTGAAATATAGGCAGCGCTGTCACAGAGATTTGCCATATGTTCAAACACCTCTTTTGGAAGAACGCACTCTTGGTCTGAAGGCACTCAGACCATTACTGTAGTCCAAAAGTTTCTACACTGAAAAAAGGAAAACAAACAAAAAAAAAAAACCCTTTAGTGATAACAGTAGCTTTGTGAGGAATAGCAGCAGCTGCAGCAGTAGTAGTAGTCTAGTTTTACCAATGAAAGACAAGTACTACTCATTCTGACAGTTAGTGATACTCGGTTTCACGTGTTAGCTCTTGGTCTTCAAAAGGACTGTCAATTTGTCTGCCTAAAGAAGATGATGAGGACAGACATCTTCTATAATTTACAGCTATGCATTTCTTGTTTAAGAAGAAAGTAGGTGGAGTTCCTAGTGGTTCTTTAGGAAGGAAGAAACTGGAAGATGGTATAAAAACTACCACATGCATTACCGTGGTTAGGTCGTGCTAGATAAATATCTGTAGTGATCATCATGTGATGAACAGGGATATTTCAAATTTGAAATTTTTACTTTATCAGTTTATTGGGGCTGAAATTCTTTTATAATTAGGAACTTCTTCCCTATATCTCTGCATTCTCTCTAGACGGTGGGGGGGGGAGGGGAGTGGATCTTGTGTGAATGACACCAAGTTGTCATCATGCTGTCATGTGTGTTTAAACTCATGCAGTGAGTAGATGTCTCCCATATGGTGTTACTGTTTCAAATACTTACAGTTGCTTAATGCAGACAATACCAGTTGTTTTGGTTTTTCATCCTTTTGCCAGCACCAGGTTCTTCCATATAATTGTAATGATCCACTCTGGTTCCTGGTACCTCCCCTTGGGTGTCACTTCTATGTCTAATAGATCTGTTAATAAGTCTGAAATATTGGAAGCAAATATTGAAAGAAATATTGGAAGTGGACTTTCCTTTGTTCATTTCATCCCATCACGTCAAGTAATATTTCCCCCCTCAAGTAATATTCCCCCCCTTCTCACCAAAACAAAGTGATTCCCTCATGGAGAAGGTGACAGTGTACAAGGAGCTATAGAAGCCTTCTGGGACTAGAGGTGTTATCTAGATGTAAGATGTTGCTTATGGGTTTCTTTAAGAATTTAGGTCATCATGGATTTATGTTTAGATGTTTGGCTGATCTGATTAAATAAATAAGGGTAATAGGTAATCCAGGGAGTATTTATTTTCTTGCCTTCCTTGGTAAGCTTAGAGGTGAAGAATACTTTGTCCACTGGCATTGCCTCCAAAATCAGCATTATCTCTAGGAAAAACTGGTCCCTTTACACTGATCAGAATCTATCACAAAATAAGTACAAGATGCATTTTTCTGTCCAAGGAAATGTTTTGTACGAGGGAAAATTCAAATCTGCCCTTTAAATATCTAGTGAGAACAAAATAGAAGACTAAGCTATGTTCATAGTAGATAAGCATCACTTGTCTTGAGGGAACTTTGAATGTGTTTCATTTTCCTGCCTTGGTATAAATCTCACAAGAGGTTAATCATTTGTGAAAGTACATTACTTTAATAAAAATATATCTTGATCATCCTCATGTAAAAGGGCACTTTATTTTAAAGACTCAATTTGAGCATGGAACAAATTGATGAAATTGTAGTACAAAACCTTTAATGCATTAGAATGATTACATTTGGAAATCATTATGTATACAAGTAGTTATTACAGAAATAACCTTCTTCGTCAAGTATTCTTGGCATGGAAGCAATCAGCATCCTGTCCCATTAATTGTTTGAGAACTCTGAAATCTTTAATGAGGTTTTTTACAGAAGGATTTCAGTCAAATGTAAATGATCTATTGAAGCACTTAATCATAAGACAAATAGTGATTCTTTAGTAAGTTTTTTTTATTCACTGTAATCAATGTAGGATGTTAACTGTAGATGCACAGCTAACTGTTTTCCAGTTACTTCTCTCACGGCATTTTTCTTTTAAGATTCATTGCTAGTCAGAAAGTCATAATGGCTGCACTGAGAAAGAAAATGCTTGACAGATGTCAAGAAATCTGTGTCTGATAAAGCTTCAAATAGATTTTTTTTTCCCTTTGAGTGTTTGAAAACTGATTTATTTCTTCTGGTCAATAGAGACATATATTTTTCAATGGTTATTGACAATCAAATATTTTTTTTCACAGGTCTGATTACAACAACTTCAAGAAAATTGGATCGGGAACAGCAAGCAGAGCATTTTTTGGAGGTAAGATTAAGAGGAAAATATATATTACAAGGTTAACTGATTTTTCTACTTTAAATCACTTCTTCCTGTTACAGAAGAGCG
>NW_010404310.1:12318-25885 GCF_000710305.1 Buceros rhinoceros silvestris | reverse complement strand
GTATTCTACCTTCGCTCAATGTATGACAGACTTGCACAAAGCTGGGAATTGCTTGATTATACAGAACAAATTATCCATTTTGCAATTCACAAGCAAAAGAAAAAATTGAATGAATATGCACACCATTTTCCCCACCTCTAATCTGCTTCAGTTAAATCTTTTATTGTAGCACTTAAATTTTATTTGTGAAAGAAGTTTAGAATACCCAGAGCATTTTTTTTCTTTTTTTTTTTCTTTTAATTGGCCGAATCACCCGAACTCTGACAAGATTTTCAGTCTCTCAGGTTAAACTTGTGTAAAGTTTTGTTTCTCAGATCTAACACACAAACTATTCTTTTGGACGGAAGCAAACTTTGACCTTGCTCACACTCACTGCATCATCAGAATCAGTGAATAATTTCTTAGCTTTCACTAACTGGCACTATCAGCAATAATTTTTAAATTAAAAATGGGCCTCTAAAAGGAGTTTCTAACCCATTCCCTTGGCCCTTAGATAAATGTTTCTTTCTATAAGTAGCTCACACGTGTTGGGTGTGGAGTGATGTACTTGTAAACTACTGGTTTTACCACGTGTTTTCTTTCACATTGCTGTATACCATGCTGGTTTTTTTTTCCTTTGGGTAGAAGAACCTTGACTCTGTTCTCTTGTCCATTTGTGAAATAGGAATTCCTGATTCATGTTGGTGCAAGTAAAAAGGAACCATATTGTCCCAAGTAATCAATCATTCCTACTACGTATTTTAGGAAATTCTCTTCAAATCCATACAAGTTAAAAAACATCTGGACACAGTAGTTCCCAATGCAATCACTATCTGGCAGCAAAATACACTTTTGCATATTGCGTGGTTATTTTAGTTTGTTAGAAATCCCGAATTACTTCAGTTAGTGCAGAACATGGGAGAGAAGAGTTATTTTATTACTGTACAAGTTGATGGGATTTTTTTCTTGATCATTCACTGTAGGTTCTTACACATCTCAGGCCATAAATAAATAAGGAGGATTTTCCTCTTCTTAGGATTTATTAAGTCGGAAAGTTAGTAAAGTAACCCTTTATTGCAATAACTGTGAGCTTTCCAGTTTGTACTGTCAGAGAAGATCACAAGCTGAATGAAACTGGCATTGATTTTGAAATGTATCTATTGATGAGAATCTTAGGTCTGTAAGTCTCTTGCATTTATGTTTGTTTTAGAGACCTCAGTGAAATCTGCCAAATTCACATTTGCCAGAGGATTCCCATACAGATGGGGAAGTGTTACTATTAATATCAAAACAGAAAAATAATTACTTGTAAGAATTAGGCTTTTGACATCAATAAAAGTTAATGTATTCCTTCCCTTGAATTTTATTTCTTTTGAAAAAATAACCATGTGTGAGATTTTGAGGACTGAAGGTGCACCAGAAGGAAATTTGTGTCATAGGGTGCTCCCCTCAGCTAAGGCTTGTGCATGGGGAATGAAGTGGAGGGAAGGCTGCGGAGAAGAGAAGCACCTGAGCGGGGTGTCCTGGAGAACTGGGGACAGGACCACACGGTTATAAAACCCACCTGGGAAAGGTGTGCAGGAACAGGAATCGGACTGTGGTGGGGACACAGCCCTGATGGCCAAATCGACTCTTTGAGTTGCTGATGAAACGTTGACCATTGCCGCATCTTGAGAGGCCTCTTCCTGGGGATCAGAGCAATAAGCTGCTGGGAATCCGGAGCCAGTCTGGCCAAGCTGTACTTGGTCTTGTGACACACTCAGAAAACATTTTCTAAAATGCCTGGCTGTCTTTGTGTGTAATTAACCCCCTGGGGAGACCTTAATTGCCAAGACAACCATGGTCTCCCAGTAGTACAGTATTTCCCTTCAGACTTCATTTCATACCCTTCTTCCAGTAGTCTGTCTGGTATAAAAGAGAGCAAACTTGGCTCCCTTTGAAAAGCTCTGATTAGTGCTTGACCTGGCAACCCTTGCTCCCCTTTAACCAGCGCGTATGTGAGGCGCTGACCTTTCCTAGATACCACTTTTTAATTACTTTTAATAAGTCTATCTTTTTCCTACCTGAATTTGACAGAGACACTATACCCATACCAGCCAGGACTTGCTGAGCGAATTCCATTATTAACAGTATTTCCACCTCTTTCACAAAAGTTGCTAGCAAAACAAGAGGGAATAAGTTGGCAGATGTTAGTCATTTTAATTGCATGTAATGCAAATGATCCTCTCCCAACTGCTGCCTGTGATGGCTTAGGGTGGCTCTTCTAGAGTCATCTGTCACTGTCCGTCTTGGAGGAAACGTGAATTACCAGCGAGGACTGGATGTGTATTTTCAAGGTTGCCATCCTTAGGAAAGGTGAATCGAAGTGACTACCCTTGTAAGTACGCAACAAGTCTGTTGCAAAGAAAGTGCTGAGCCCAGGTCAGACATTCTTCCTTCCTCCTTTAATGATCTGCTTTGCATGTGTGGACCTGGGACCGTGTGACTTTTTTTTCAGCTCCCAAGCTGAGGACTTAAGGTTTTTTGTAATGTCTTGCAAGGCAGCAAGATTTATTCAGTGCTTGTTATCAGAATTCAGTGCTTGAAATCAGAATTTTTCTGTCTAGGTGTAAATTGGATGTCACTGGATTTTTTACAGGATGGTCTCTTGCTTTCATGGATCCTTGCTAACGGAATGGTTCTGCCTGAAATGGGAGGAAAATGACCAATTGATTACATTACTTTCTCACTTGAAGCAAGTCAAAAGCATTTGTTTCATTTCACAGACTTTCTCAAAGATTCTGTAGTTGGGATGAGGTATTTAAATATCTATCTGAAACAAGAAAGGTAATTCTGAGAGTTACCTGCTTGCTTTGCAAGTAAATTAAAATAGTGATGTATTTCCAAGTGAGGTGCAATTGCAGGTTTCAGGTGATCTGTCTTTATCCTCCTTCGATAATTGGACACATCATCCTCTTCTTCTTTCCTTCTTTTACTTCAATCTTCTTCTAGGTACGTGTTGTCTTCTAATAATTTTTATGTTCTACTTTATCTGTTCTAGTATTATGCTAAGTTGCTAAAAAGTAGAAGTGAGAGATGGAGAATCTAAATGGAGTTTGAGCTATAGAAAAACAACAGAAAATAATCTGGCTGGTGTTTTTGCCGAATATTTTTTATAGATGCCTCCTTGTCCAGGTCTGACAGCTTTATAAACTCTAGTGATTTTGCTGTGTGATTTTATGCAAACAGCTGCTGGAGTGATGGAGGTCCAATAATAAGCATAAAAATTAAACCACTTCATGCAGGATCTGCATCGTTGTGTGTGTCAGCTGATTTCAAGATGTCCAAAATATGAATAATTCCTGGTCTGCTTTCTAGTGTGCATGTGGAGCTTGGTGGGAGAGGATTGCTGAGATCATAGTCTTGTGCTGGAAAGTGGACCTGAGCACATGCTTTCTCATCCTGAGCCATTTCTGAACCAGCTGTTGCAGATGCTGGCTTGCATATGCCTCCACCACAGAAAGCCTCTTCAAAATGCACCCACTGCTGGGGGCTTCAGTTTGCTGGGACTTGCTGGGGCAAGACCTGTATTTAGCAAAAGAATGAGGGGAAGAGTTACAGGCTTCAGTGTGCAATTCTAGCAACAGCCTTTGAAACTTTATGATTTTAGGGATAAATTATCCAGAGTGATGACCTCTTCATCCTCTTGATGAAGGTATATAAGAAGCTGGTGCCTCTGAAGTGCTGAAGCTATTTAGTCTCTCCTTGATGAGCACATGTGGTGCAGGCTCTTACATCATTTTGCCAGTTTTGAAAATTGTGTCCATAGAATTGATCTGTTCCTCCAAAATACATTTAAATTTACCTCTGTAGATTCATTCAGAAATTATCTTTTAACGTGTTATGTTGGAAGAGTTGTCTCTGCAGAGCCTCTCTGTGGAATAAAAGTAGTTGATAATAAGTATGTTCAGAACTTTAAATCTCTTCAAGAGTGACAAAGCAACTGCAGACAATAGAAAATACTGTTACAGCAGCCTTAGCCTTTCAAGGTCCGAGTTATGTACCGTAATTAATGAGGAGGAGAAGTGGGAGCAGAGTGTTGGCTTAGTGCAGCTAATTTTTAACCAGCTTAGTGCTATCAGAATAGTAACAGGGCCTCTCCAGTGTCTTGTTTTTGTCGCAAATCAGTATATACAAGACTCATCAATCTTCCTGCTGTGATACTTGAGCGTAGCTCTGAGAAGGATGTCAGTAACAGTGCAAGGGGTTGTAATGAAGATAAATTGGTAAATCTTATGTGTCAAAATACACGGGCATATTGGTTTCTGTTTACTGTAAGTACACTAACAGGCTACAATAAACTGTGCTACATGGTATGTATTTATATGCGGTAATTAGAGGGAAGCATAATAATCTGCTGTAATTGTAGCCTTCTAAAAAGAATTCAAATTTCCACTTATTTAATGGGAAGTTGTAATTGTGAGGGGAATTTTGATGGAGAGGCTGTCATTTTATTCCACTTGGAATTTGGTCTGGAATATCACAAGGGAAAATGCTGCTGGAAACTTTTACAGCCACGGTTTGCAGGGGAGAGGGGGTTTAAAATCCTGCGAAGCAGCATTTTAAAATAGCACTGCCTCTCAGTTCTTCCACACACACCACTTTGGTGGTTCAGTGTTGGACCAGCGCTGTGTTTTCTGCCATCTTCCTCTTTTCCTCCAGCATCTCCCATGCAAGAACTTAACAGCTTTAACCTTGCTTTGCTTTTGAGCTTGTTCAGTTAGGCTGTAGCCTTTACAAGTGGTGATGCCTGAAGGCAGCGGTCCTCTGTGAGACACTGCAGCGTTTTCTGAAGAATACAGGCAGCCGTGTGGCGATGTGCTTATGTACATTTTTACAGGAGAAGTACAAAAGCTGAAGTTTGTTGGGTTTATGTAGCTGAATAGTACTCTACAGAGCATTGATTGCTGAAACCCTGGATTACGAATCTGTGTGAGCATTTGTTTCATGGATCTTTAGCATTGCCCACATTTGGCAGAAAAAGCTGCATTTTTTTTTGGTGACATGCTGGTGATGGGGTAAAAATGAGGCAGTGCGTCTGATTGAACATTTTGTCGGAGGTCTAAATGCCTCCAAAGGCACATGACTTTCCTTTTTTCAACATTGAAGCCTATCAGATAATGTGAGGGAAATGAAAAAAATAGGTAAGCACCCTCTTTTTTTCCTGCTTTAGCTTAACAATTATTGCTGGCTGTGCTTGCTGGAAATAAAAGAAATTTTTTTTTTTCTTGTTTCAAGAACACCTGAAAGGATTTTCAGTAGGTATGTAGAGGCAACTTTCTGAAAAGACAGTGAAAACTGTATCATGATGTCAGCTTTGAATGGTGACACATTATGCTTGAACATCAACTTCAAAGTCGGGGGGAAAAAGAAAGGGGAAAAAGAAAGGGAAAAAAGAAAAGCTAATAAAGAAAAGGGAAGAAAATAAACAGTTTTTAAAAAGATCAAAAGCAAGTTCATCTTGTACTACCTCTCCATGCTTTGTGAAGCCACCCGTGGGACAGGTCGGTGTGGTGGTGGATCTTGCAGAGACCAGTTCCTGGTGTAGAAGCACATGCTGAGCTCACTCATCCCACGCTGCAGATTTCCATCCTGTGCTCTGTGTTCTTCAGAAGCTGTTATTCTGCACCAGCTTTCTAGAGATATATGCCTGCACTTGCCCCCTCCCCTCCCAATTATTTTCTTTTTTCTGTCAAGTTACTATTTTTCCAAAGTAGCAAACGACTTTCCGAAAGCAGGACATGACTGGAAGTTAAATCTCTTTCTCGGCGGCAGATTTGCACATGACATTGCACAATGCTTCTTGTGGTTATTCAGGCAAAAAGTCTTACAGAGCAAAATATGGGAAGAGACCTGGTGTGATTCATCTTTCTGCATTGATGAGTGGTATCCTCGATTAGACTGTTGTCTCTAACTCATGTGATGCAATAAGATGAAGAACTATCAAGTGCATCACTGAGAGTATTACTAGTTCAGTTGTTAACTTGCTTCTGTGCAACAGATATAAACAGGAATTTTAAACTGCAAAGTAATTAAGGCATGACGTTTTTACGGATTATACTCTTCTCTTTGATTATTGCAAATTTCAATAGCTCCCAAATGTCCCTTTATTTTAGATACCGACTTGAGAAGTAACACAGACGACAAAGCCTAAGCACTGGGAAAACAGTTTAATAACATTTTTCTTCATGCATGTGGAATTTTAATTTTGTTTTCATATTAATTAAGAAAAAACTCTTCATAAAATGATAATAGCTAGAATTTTTTAAAAAAATAGCCAATGGGAAATATACACACAACTCTGATGACATAAATCTATACCAAAGGCAAGGGGCAAGAATGGGTCCACAGACATCAAAAAGTAGCAGCGACTCTCAGGTTATTTCAGATATTCAATGGCCCTGAGAGACTGGATGCACAAAGAACGTCTGTGACATCTCCACAACACTTGTAGATTTTAAGTCAACCCAACTTAAAGTCAACCCTGATTTTTGCCTTGTGCTCATGGTTGAGTTCAGTCTTTTTTTTTTTTTGACACTATTCATATAATTCTTTTAACTCTCTCAAGATTAAATTATTTATCTTAAAAAAGTTTGTCACGTGTTAACACCAGGATGATGTCAAAGATAAACACACTACTGAAAGCTCAATTAGTGCATCATTTATATCTAAGTGTCTAATTCTGGCCTCTCTTAGAAAGTGCTTAAGCTGTCCAGCTATTCAGATACTGTATGGAGGTTCATATATGGCAGGAGTTTAGTCCAGCATTAACAATCTCACACTTGTATGGATAACCCATTCTGTTGATTCAGGATATCAATTGTAATGAAGAAAAGCAGCCCTTTTTTCTATGTTTAAATGAACTTCCTAAATCAAAAATCTTCATAACTCAATATGCAAAACTTCGGGGTTTTGTTATGAATGCTTGACAATTATAGAAGTGAGTCAAATAGTTTATAGACCTTTTATAAATGTATTTTAAGCTTGTGTCAATTTATTGGGTATTAAAATAAAAAAGCTCATCTTATTTATTATTTAGTCATTTCTTAGGTCATGGAAGTGATTTGATTTTCCTAGTCTATCAATACATACGATGACAGATTCACTGTCATCATCACAGTGGAATACTGCCCAAAGTATATTTTCCACAAAATCATGTTTCACCAGGCAGGGAGTCTGCTAGAATGGGCAGAGAACAATTGATATTGTGATCCAGTTTTAAAAACCTAGTGGCCCATTTAGATGAAAATTTAACCAAGTATGAAGATACAGGTGATTTTGCAAGTACTAATCCAGGTTCGTCTTTTGAGGAGCATGGCAAGATCAGAGTTGTCCAGGGCTAGGGCTTTGGTTCACACATTGCTGGCTACCACAGTTGTTTGGTCTCATTAGAAAAATCACATTTCTGATTGCCTAAGGTTCTGCCTTAGTTAAGGAATTATTTGCATATATCTGGAGTTTGCAGAGAGGAAGGAGCTTGTTTCACAGATTTCATGAATCACTGACCTGAACTGTTGGGTCATGAAATTAAGAAATGAAAATCTGCAAAGCACAGCACTGACGGCTTTTTCATGCTGGGCATCAAATGCCTCTTTTAGGATTTTCCTTGTGAACCCACAGCAATCTAACAGCAGGCTTTGGGTTTAAGCACCTCATCTCATGAAAGTATGGAAGGAGATAGTGTACAGGCTTCGTGTGTTGGCTTAAAGGCATAACAGAGAAGGTGGAATTGTGCCAAAAAGCAAATCCAGCCTACAGGCTGCCGCCCTGCAAGCTTCTGAGCATCTCATGGGAGCCCAGAGGTGTATCAGCATTTCCTTGACCCTCTGGAGCTAATTAAAATCTCATTGGACTTAACATCATGCGGTTGTGAAGTCAGGCAGTGCTAGGAAGTGACCTTTTGGTTAACTAGCATTATGTTAAGACATATGTGATGCTGCTGTGGAGAGAGGAAAGTCTTTCTTATTATCCTGGGGGATAGTTGAGCTCCTTTGCTTACCTCGAGTACTGTGCTTTGTATGGCTTCAGTAGCAATAATTTTCTTGAAGTTATCCCTCATAATCCCCAGGATGAGAGAATTAGACATCAGCACCCATGGCTGCATTTCCTCAGATCTGTCTGGAAATAGCTGAGTGAACACATGAGAGAAAAGCAATTTAAAATATACCTGACACCTGTTTCCTCTGCTCTGTTTGCAGAACTATGAGATGGCAGAGCATTAGATCAATGCAAATGGTATGGAAAAGTATTATTTAAAACACCAAATATTATTGCATGGCTTGAAAATTGGGTCTGCACCCTTGTGTTAAATGCTGTTGAAACCGAGAGGGCTGTATTAATGGTCTTATTCTCATTTTATACATCATTCCTAACGCTAAGGTTGTGTAGGCAAATTCTGTGGTTAATCTATACCGAGTTCCTTTCTGTCAGGATTTAGAAGTTTGTTCTAATGTTGTTTTAGCTCTGAGGGATTACCTCACAGATTAGCTCAGGGTTAACAGGTTTTTTCTTTATTGTATGTTTCTTAAGATCTGTAGCCCTCTGTTTCATGAGCTGGAGCCCACCTACCAGGCCCAAATTGGTCGGATATACCCTTTCAGGGTGTCTCTTTTGCCAGGCTCCGTGCTTGGAGAGACAAAGAGTCATTGTGAAGGGCACGCTGCTTTGCTAAATCTTCACATTTGTTTTATGAATGTACCAATGTTTTAATCTTCTGCAGAAACAGCAGGAAATCTTTCACATCATTCCAATCTATTTTAGATGTACAAAGCCTTTGTGTTATCATCTGAAGCATGTCTGCTTTGGTGCTGTATCATGTTTTCTGTAGCATTTGCAATACCCATCAGCTGCCAGACTGGTAATTTGTGTCTGTAAGCGTTTGAGCACACGCACTTTCGTGGAGATCTCAGTTTCCCGCCTTCCTGGCTAAGACCAAGATGAGTGTTGTGTTTAAGTCAGGGGAGCATCTTCTTCCTCAGTTAAGAATACATTGCACATCTGTACTAAAATCCTTTCTGGGGCCAGGACATCCTAGTATGCATTTTAATTAATCCATCGATTAGAAACATGGCCTTAAACAAGTTTTGCATCCATTTGTCCTTTCTCCCAGGGTGATCTGTACTTAGCTGTTTGGAATTTGTGCTTGTTATCTCTAAAAAAACCTTAATCTAAGGATATTTTCACAGCGACCTTATTGCCACCACAATTTATCCACGACAAATCCAACTACCCTGCAGTACGTCGTGTGGGGATCCCAACACTAAATCTCCAATTCTTTTGACTTGAGTAGACTTTAAGTGGTTTGAGACATGTTCTTTGATTCCAGGCAGTTGCAATGTCTGTGGATTCTAACTGGAGATGGTTCCCAGTTCACCCACAGCCAAAGCAGTCCCTTCCCCAGATCATCTTCACTTGTGAGACCTTTACAGGAAACCTCTCTGTAAGAGAAAAACTGGAACAACTGTTTCCTTTTGCAAGTTCTATTAGATTTTACTTCTTCTCTAAAGCTTTCTTCTCCATCATGGTGAAGATCATCCTTACTCTTGAGGGCTGCTCCACGGAGTCACACTGTCGATCTAGAGTAACATCATCTGGGTTTTGTCAGTGCTTCTTACTCTGAATTTTTTATTTGGTTGGTTTGGTTTGGTTTTCCATTTTGTCAATGCTCTTATTATCTGAGATCGCATACTTTCTAATATTGGTGATGTACTGAAAACTCCCCAAAACCACCCCCACCAGTCCGTCCACTTGGTGAGGACTTCTTCCTGGAGTACCTTGAATGCACAACATTTTCTTTGAGTCTTATCACATCCCTTACAGTCTTCTTCTCACCATAGCCTGCAATGTCTTTCAGTATTATGTATTTTCCCTCATTTCTGTTCCTTCATATTCCCAGATATTGCCACCCTGTCCCTCCCCCACATAATTCTTCAACATTCAGCTTGAGCAAAAATAAAAAAATAAGATGTCCTGGAAAGGGTAAAAGAATGTCATGCAAAATCAGGGCAGTCCGAAAAAAATTGTTTGGTTTTTCAATTATTATTTTTTTTTAAATAATTTGTTACAGCAAAAGTGCATCATTGTGTGAAATGTAATGAAATAAAATTGGAGTATTCAGCATAATTTGTAACATGACACAAATTATTTACTAGACACCTAGAGATAAGAAAACCTCTAATCAGGTTGGGAATCAGTTTAATAAGCATATTTGACACCTTTTTTCTCCCTAAATGTATTATCATGGAAAATAAGAATCCTAGTACTTTTCTTATCTGACTTCAGCTGATAATAATCAGAGACCAAACAATTCTTTTGCTTTTTATGAAGATATGATTTAAACAGAAAAGTACAAAAGCCCTGAAGCATCAAGTGCTATGAAATCTGCCCTCAAAAGCAATAATTTCTCTTCCCATGCTAACGAATTTCAGTTGTCAGGAAACAGATTAATCTCCTCGTTCTGAAATGTAGTATTTCTGTTTGCTAATCTCTCATACAGAGACGTTGAAAATGTTATCATAGCAGTTCCAGAGTGTATTTTATGTTTTGGCAAAAATTAATACTTTCTTTGGCAAGGAGTATTCTAAATAATCAAAAGCAAGGATTAACGTGAATGATTGAGAGCAAAAATGTCAGAACCAAAATAATGAATTATTTTTTCTTACATTCCCTGGGAAAATAAAAAATACAAATATTACTAATAACAGTCTGTGAATTTATGGCTTCAACTTTTCTGAGGACCAGCATGTTATCTTTAGTCCAGATACCAACAAATAGCGTAATACTTTCTGTCATAGCCTCAAATATATTTGTTTTTCCCTGTGAATCTTGTTTCCTTCCACTGTCCTTAAACCTCAGGGCCAAACAGCTAAAGACTTAATCGAAAAAACCATAGAGAATTCAAACATGTGTTTTTATATTGCCACGCTTTTTAAAAATGTTGTCAAGAACACATGACCACAGGTTAAAAAACACTCAGAAATCTCTAGGAAGTTGTAGGTTTTAGACTACACATTGTAGCTAAGCAGAGATGATGCTTCATTATGTGTTACATCAACACATGCCGAAATGACACAGCCTCTGCTGACAGAGAGATGCAGAAGGCAGTATCAGACAGCTTGGTCACATAATGTGTAGCAGTAGGAATAAAAATATTAACTGACACGTGAGAGTCATTTGCATATAGTTCTCATTCTCCTCACCAAAACATTGTTGTTCAAATGGACCCACACAAACTTTCTCTGGGAGGCTTTGGCCAAATGTTTGTGGGATTACATTGAATGCTAAAGCCCAGCTTTTGTCTTTTTTTTTTCATTTGGCGATTACCAACTATTTGTAAAGTTCAGGGTATTTCACTGGTTTTAGCTGCAAACCACTGGATACTGCCTGAGTGCAGTCTTAACTGCAGCACCTCAGCCAGGGAGTGGCATAAGAAGTAAAATATTATTTGCTTTAAATGCTTCTCTTCAGGCATTTAATACTCATAATATCCGACTCTCAGTGTGAAAGCATTAATTGAAAGCTGTGGCTTTTTTAATAAAAAGAAGTCTGAAGTGTACAGAAAATTCTGTTTTTCTGCAGCACTGGGAGGGTGCCTGGTGATGGATCACAGCGGTGATGGGATGCCCAACTTCCAGCTAGACGCTAAGCTCCCAAAAAACCCCTTTGCTGCTGCAGCATGGTGCTCAGCATGAGGCAGTCATTTATCAAGCTTCTTGGCAGAGCGAATTACCCTACTCGGAGCTGTGGGCTGTGTTTTCAGTACCGCATTCAGTTCTTGCAGGTTTAATTTGGTGTCCCTTCCCTCTCCTCCACGATGTAGTGTGGACTAGGAGCTGCCTTAGGCCTTCCTAACTTAGGAAAACCCCATGGTGTCTCTGGGGTGCAGTATGCTCCACTAGCCCTTGGATGCCTAAACAGTAGTAGCTGAATAAATTACACATTCATGCTCTGTTTTCTAAAGGTTATTGAGCACATATTCACCAGACTTACACAGCAAAACAGGAATTGCGTCTTAACCTTCACTTGACTGACAAACTGCCTTTGCCTCACTGAGCCTGTAAATAAGATTTAGATATGTTGTCAGATCACTAATCCATGGATTCAACCCACCCTTAATAGCCCCATTTCTAAAACTGGATGCACTTTTGGAGAACAAGTGTATTTATATTTTGTGTTCAACTTCTCAAAGGAAGCAGCGGCAGCATCTGTAGATGTTGTTGGCCAGGGCTCCACGTCATAGTAAGCATCTGCAGTCCTGGCCCCAGCATCTAACCATGGGGATTAACAGATGGGCCTGACATACCAGATCTCTCTGTACCAAGGGATCACATCTCCTATACTGATCCGGACATGATGCACTTCTCCTGCTCAAGAGCTCCCATAAATCAAGAGCTTTCTCACGGCTATTTCCAACAAAATACCTGGCCCCTTCAACACCTCCTGAGACGAACCTAAAAACAAAGCAGCTCCTAAAACTTTCCTTTTTCAATTTCTTCTGCTATAAACCAACAAAGTAACTCATTAGGTGGACTCCTTCTGCTTCCTCTTTTTTGCTTACTTCACCTAGTGAAAGTTAATTGGAGGGCCATGAAATGAATCCAGGAAAATTCCCCTTCTGCCATGTATCAGTCCTGCACTACCAAATTGGGCGTGTTGTCTCATGCAGTGTTTTATTGTCCCCTAGATCACATTATCAGTGGGGCAATCTCACAAAGTTTAATAGCATTACTACGTTGTCTCTTGGTCTGACATTCTTGCTCATCACTCTAAATCCAGTCGTTTACCAGTGGCGTTAGACATCTCTACAGAAGTTAATTGGATGCTGCTTGCCACTGACTTCAAAGCCAACTCTATAAATTGTAACTACTTGTAGCTGATTGCCCCTGCTCTTAACTTTCATTTCACAACTGGGAAAAGTACGTGTGGGTTGATATACCTGGCTTTTCAACCACCGTCTTTGACATTTGCAATGCAATTATCGGTCACCTTGGCCATTCGTGCACCCCAACTGTCCTCCCATTGGTATGCCATGTGTCAACACCTACTCCATATACTCTCCTAATGGGAAAATAAACAGTGAATTATGAGCCTGTATAAATCCATTAAAGATTTACTGTGACTCCGTAAACCATGGAAGTGAAACTGAAGTGTTTTATTGCAGATGCTGGTATCCCCCGGTAGATATGCTGCTCTATATTTTTAGAAGGTCCCAGCTTACTGAAATCAGGCAAGATAAATATCTATTGAGGTCTTTGGTGTCTGTGCAGTACGAACATGAATCTTAAGTGCTGTGCATGGTAATATTTTGGTATTACATTCTTGAATAAATGGTTGTCATCAGTAGAAAGCAATCAATTTATATTAATCATTTTTTATTAAATATTTCCCTTCCCCAGATGGAAAGTACACTTCCTAGGCTCTGCTTACATTTCACTGACCCTTTGCACAGCAGTGAATGCCATCCTGTGGCTGTAAAAACCAAATGCATGTTGAATACAACTTCTGTGGAAGAACCAAAGTGCTAAGAATATTTGAAAAGTTGTGATCTTTT
>NW_010404310.1:11473-12223 GCF_000710305.1 Buceros rhinoceros silvestris | reverse complement strand
TTCAGACACATAAAGATCCCTTTCCAGGACTCCAGGCACTGTGTAATTAATTAATTATAACAGTATTAATTGATTAATTAATATTAATAACCTGAACATTTTTAATGCATTCTGACTGTTACTCAAGGAAATTAACTTTTTGGACCAGGATTTTTTTTTTCCCCTACACATTTGGAATGTTAAAAACTGGGGACAATGTTGTATTATTCCTCCCAAATGACCTTGTTCCTATACACACACCGACTTATTTACACGGGCAGTATGTTCTTGACACATTCTGAAAATTATTCATATACATCACTGTTCACAGGATCACTGACAATATATGTGTAACAGATTGAACCAACAGGGAAAAAAATGTTAGAGAATTGCATATGAAATCACTGTTTCTTTAAAGTAAACAAAACATCCCACATTTGCCTGGTGTTAAAGTAAGATTCTTCCCCGACAGTTATAGTGCATACGGTGGTGGTGCTGCAGTGGTACACACCTTCTCAACCCTTTAGTTGAAGGCTTACAGCTTTCGGGTACTTGTTATACAGCTGAAGCCCAGGGCTGGGCAAAGGCTGAGAGAAATAAAAACTGCTGAAATGGGGTTGTTGAGCTCTGGGCATGCCCCTGGTTTCACCGGAGTCAATGGCAAAATTCCCATTGGTTTCCAAGTCAGAGGATTCCACAGCTGGCCAGGTCTTTCCTCACCAAGAGGATACCTGTAATTCTTTGGCTGCTGGGACAATGTGAGCTCAGTTC
>NW_010404310.1:6222-11295 GCF_000710305.1 Buceros rhinoceros silvestris | reverse complement strand
CAGGGAAACACTTGACTTGAGGCTTTCCCTATGTGTCCCTAGCCATTCGGTATGAGCAAACCTCACCATCCGTGGTGTGGCTGGGGATGCTGGAGTTATTCAGGTGTTTGTGGAGATTCGTAGAGATTCAACAGAAAGAATGAAGAGAGAACTGAACTGACTATATGAAAATCAGTGTTACAGTGAACTAGTCCCTAAAAAAAGTGAAAACAAGCGTGGCTTTTACGGTGTCAGATGAAACACTGAGTCCCAATGTACCCATCAGGCATGGGGCTGATGACTCTCATCCTTTATCACCACAACAGGTACCTGAATTTCAATTTTACATCTTTTGTACTGGACGTAATACCCAAATCCATTTTCCCCACGGAGTTTTCAAAGCTGGGAACTGAATTTGGAAAAATTAAAAGAGTAGTCCAAGAATGTTGCTTCAAAATCAGAATCTGCATTTTCTCCCCCCTGTGTATAATCTTGTGCTAATTCTCAACCAGCTTGTAAAATTGACCTCATGTCAATGTAAACTGGATAGTAGATATTTATAGGACACTTAAAATCTAAGACAAGTGGAGACTGAGATAATAAGGCTTGTCTGTGTTGCCTATGAGATGAAACTGTGATCAAATATGGCCCAATTAATGCTTATTATCTGTCTAAAATTAATTTGTTACAGAAAGTTGTGAAATCAGCGTCAAGAAGTCAAGTAGAATTTTCTACTGCCAAAATCAAACCAATTATTGATGTGGTTTATTTTAACCTGGTCTGACAAAAACAGGATGATACAGTCATTAAAAAAACCTGGCTTGGGAAGAGCCCCAGCAACCAACCTCCTTATTCATGCTTACTTCCTTTACCTTATTTTACTTATTTTTTTAAATTATTTTCAGAGCAGTCGTATACTACTTTATATGATATTTTAGGATGTAGTCCTCATCTGATTTTAAAAATCCCTTTATTCAAGCATGCATGGGTAATTGCCTTCATATCGTCCTAAGATGATTAAAATTTTGCTTTGGACCTCGTTGCTAACCAAAATAAATTCAATCAAATAACTTGAATATCACAGAAAAAATCATGTCTTCATTTTTTCCCTTTCAGATTAATGAAACTGGTCACAGCAATCTTCCTGAGTGACTGTTCACTAAAGCTAGATGAATTTCTGAGGCTTAAAACATCCTTTTTTGCCTTTTGAAAATTTAGAATATCTCTACAGGATCAAAAGTTGGGAACAGACTCTAGGCTTTAAAGGTCTGATTTTATATACTTTATACCTGCCCAAGAAAGCCATTTTTTTATTAATCAGGGTTTTTTCTGGTAAGCCTTATTTTGAACATAAAGCTGTAGAACCTTATTTTTTTTTTACCATGAAAAAACCTAAATTGCATTTAAATGTCAGAGGCTACTCTTAAGGCTATCAGCTATAAAACTGTCTATGAAATGTTTTACCTTTGTGTGTGGATGGAGAGCATTCATTATTTCTTGCATATTGTGAAAAAATAGTGGATATTTTCAGCAATCATGGTGGGACACAAAGTCTTTTACCTTGAGATCACTGCTTTTGGATTCACCTGCTTTGGTATTGATGAAAGGCTTGTTAGTATTTGTCGTGAAATTGCAGAATTCATCACCAAAATTGTAATTACACAAATGCATTTTTCTTCAGTGGCCAAAATGTGTTAAGAAATTTCCCCCGCCCTGACTTGGGTGCATCTCCTTGCTTTGCTCTGTCACCGCCATCACTTGTTAACCATCTGCCTTTTGGGGGATTTCGTTTTCTTTCAGCAGCTCATTTGAAACCTTGATTATTTCAATAACCCTGTTT
The DNA here is from genome assembly GCF_000710305.1 of Buceros rhinoceros silvestris. Classification (NCBI taxonomy): domain Eukaryota; kingdom Metazoa; phylum Chordata; class Aves; order Bucerotiformes; family Bucerotidae; genus Buceros; species Buceros rhinoceros. The sequence continues at coordinate 9,476 of NW_010404310.1, read as the reverse complement.
GTAGCACAGATGCACAAACAGTTTATTGATGGGTGAAGGTGGCTCCAAACTGATGACAGGGGAAGAACAAATGGCTGGAGGAGGAGCTGGAGATGAGTCTGGATGCATCTTAATTTGCCTTTCTGCCAGAGACAAAGTGGTGTCACCCTCCGTTAGCACAACCAAGTGCTGCTTGCTAGAGGGATTTAAAAAGAAAAAAAAAATAAGGAAAAGTGTGATCTTTCTTTTGAAAGTACTTGGTTCTGCTTCATTTACCAGTGTGGATTTTGGATGCAGTGCACCTATAAAGTAAATAACTTTAAGGAATTACAGAGCATGTCTTTCATCTCATTAGTGGCCAAATAAATGTATTACCTCCTAATAACTGACCTTTTCATGACTGACCATCACAGAGCTTCGCCTAAGGGTGTTTCATGCCACATCAGAAGGCCCTGACTGTCGCCATGAAAAAATTGTTTGGAACTAAGTTTTAATGGTATAGTTCAGGAAAGAAGATGGTATTTCCTTTGAAGACTGAAAGTTTTAGTTGAAGTTATTACTCCGTTGTAACAGAAATAGAGTAGTATTGGCCATCGTATTTCTAAGGCCATGCGGAGCAAGCTCCTTTGTATTGTCTTTTCTTAGAGGAAGTTCAGCACCGTGTACCACGTTAGCGTGAGGCAGCGCTGCTGACTTTTACTGCAAAATAGATGGAGGAGGATTGCCACACACAGGAAATCTCCTGCACCGAATTTGAGTTTCTGTAAGAGAGCTGCGGTACCTTAGTTTTCCATCAGTTTGAGTATCTGGGGACCTGTACTACAACCTGATACAGCTGCACACCCAAGCAAGGATGTAAAGTATACATCGTTTTGCTGCTTGATTAATGAACTCCACTGTGACTACTACTATAGCTTGATTAGATTTTGGCAATATATCAGCATGCATTTTTGAGCACAAGATTTCTGCTTATAGTTAAAGCATAAAGTAAATTATTAATATTAGGAAAAAATCTTGGAAGCGCAGATAAAATCTTGTGTCTTTATTAATAGTCAGAATGTTTTTCTCACATGATTACACATACCGGTCTAGTATGAAAAAGGAAAAATTGGAGACAATCTTCATAGTTTTGTGGAAACTTTGAAGAAGGTGTTTGGTTCCTGCTTGCAATGAAGATGAGAATCAAGTGATTTTTGTGAATAGAAAATGAAGGGTAATTGGGTATTTCAGAATAGGGCAGTGCAGTGAGCTTAGAAGTTGATACACACTTTTTTTAAAGCACAAAAACTGAGAGCTACTGTATTTCCTGAGTGCTGAGATAAGATTTTTTGGGAAGAGAATTATCTGTAGAGGTAGATCTGGTAGAGAGGAACTTACCAGTATTTGATCACAGGTGTTTCTTATCTCAAGAAAAGCAAAGCCCACAAGTGGCTGAAGCAGATATTCAGGTATGAATGGAATCACAATTGATGTAGATATTAGTGCTAACGTTGAACTGCATAAATATCTTAATTTGCAAGCTTTATATTATTTAAAGCTGCTTGAAGTGAAATGTTCTTAGATTTTACTACTACTCTTTTCTGATCACAAAACTCTCTGATTGTAATCTTCGCTATCAGCAGGAGCTAAACACCTTCAAAGTTTACTGTGAAGATCAATACACATCTTTTATCTTATTTCTCATTTAGAGACTATGAGGGTAGTTATGCTTCTGTTTAGTAATAGGCTGTTCCCAGAGGCATTCCATATGCCTATAAAAATTATTTTTGAGCAATTGCGTAGCAGTCTTTCTCTTGTTTGTAAAGTATCAGTCTGAAGGTGGTTAAATGTCCTTGAGTCCAAGTGTTATCAAGGATTATTTGGGCTGTATTCTTCCGATTTCCAAACTTTTCTTCATTTTATGCTGGGATGGTGAGATTCATTATTGTAGCCTCATGAACAAAGAAAGGAAGCTCTTGATGTACTCAGAAGACCTTTATACTTTTTATTTGGAGACTAAGGTTGATGTTCCCACTATGACCATCTCAAGTTTTGCAATGTTCTAGTTACGAACTTTGCAAACTGCTCGGTGTGGGATGCGATACATGCTGTTTCAAGCACCACTTCTGATGGTGGTGTTACCACCTAGGTCAGGAAAAGTCCTAGCTGAGCGATGTTTTTTCTTACCAGATGATTTCTGCTGAATCATAAGTGATTACACGCTACTGTTGGGCAGTAGAGGTGAAGTAACTCCACCAGTGGAAGTAGGAGCCACATTTGGACTTCAGGAAAGTGATTGGCTTAGAGTCACTTCTGGGCGAAGTATTATCTACAGCTTGTCAAAAGCAAAATTATGTGAGCTTGACATTCCTGAGGACTATAGTTTTCTTTTTTACTCAGTGAAAAGAAGGGGAAGATAATTTCTGAGATTTCTAAAGGAGTTTCTTTTAACAGGCTGCTCTGTTGTCCTGGGAATTTGATGGAGTAATGGTTGGTTCTACATTTATCTTAACATGTATTGATTGAAGAACACTATAAGTACAGCCTGATGCACAAAGGTTGTCAGGATCTCCAAACTAATGAACTTTAAAAGCAATGCTCGTGGAAAATTACTATTTTTCTTAGAGAAAATCACTGTAAAGAGATGTGCAGACCCTTCCTTATATATTGCTACTAAAGCTAAAATACAAGTCTTAAGCTTATTTTCAGAGTTTATGACTCGTGTTTACTGCTTCAATTTTCAAAAATCTTGTAGAGTGAAGTATGACCCAAAATAAATGTAGTGATGTAGTAGAGGCTGTAGTGGCAGGATGGTATTTCATTCTGACAGTTCATTTGGTTACTATCTCCTGTTCTCAGTACTGTGGGTCTAACAAAAGTTAAGATTTGAAGCCTCCAAGACTTTCTTTCATACGCTCTTCTAATATTTAGGTTTGCAGATACTTCAGGGAGCATTTAACACCAAATGAAAAAGCCTGCCTTCCTTCCTTCCTGTCTTTTGGCAATACAGAGTTGAAATTACCTGATGTCATTGTTAATTCTCAAGTGATATAACAGACCATTATGTATCGTTTTCTAGCTTGAATGTGGCTGGAAGCCATTGACTTTCCTAATCAGCCACCTAGAGTGTTTGTGTCAGTAATAATCTGTATTTAAAATGTACTCTAAATTATTTATTTCTCATAGCTAGCCAAAATGAATATATTACTGTTTTTATGACTGAAAACAAAACTTCCAGATTAGCACACTGTAAAGGAAAAATGGATCATATTGATAGGATTGTCAATCTTTCATAC
>NW_010404310.1:0-6153 GCF_000710305.1 Buceros rhinoceros silvestris | reverse complement strand
TTTCCTACAAGAAGTGTTTAAGTAAGTCAGTCATCTTTTGGGACAGCACTACATTCCATTAGGATAAGTGAAATAAGCAGCTGCCCACTTCTTTCCAAGGTTGCCAAAAAAAAGGATTAGGAAGAAAAGGCATCTAGTTTACTACAGCTAACTCAGTATTTGCATTGACCTAAAAAAAAAAAAACCCTAAAAAACCAAACCAAAACAAAAACTTATGTACCTTTTTTTCTCTCCTATTCTGTATATCTTTGAGCTGTGCTGCCTTCACTTTGTAGCAATAATCCGACTTGTGGTTCAGTAACATCACGCAATTCAGAAAAATATTTCTTCTGAAGTAGTCGAAGATAGCAATGCAGTGCATTTGACTTTAAAGTTCCATTCATCCCTCAGTGAACTCTCCTTTATAATCTTTCATTTCTCTTACTTGGGCTGAATTCCAGAGACTCTTACAATAGGTATTGCAGCTCGTTTGCACATTAGCAGAAGAAACAAACCCATTAGTCACTAACAGCAGGGGTATGTCTCAGCTCTCAGGCTCCCTTTGATCATTTTTCTGTCTCCACTAACTCAACTAGATTCTCTTTTCTAAAGTTTTCTGAGGCAAAACTGGCATTTCTGGTCAAGGGAAGGGGGAGATTCTTACCTGAAAACCTCATTAGGCACACTGCTCAGCTGAGACACAGGCATCTCAGCTTGCTCTTTTTGCATTAAGCAGTTATCACAGGAACAAAAATATACAAGCAAATAGGACATCTTCAACATTTTGCAATGCTAATGACAGTAATGTGGCACTTCCTCTTAGCTTAAAAATTGGGTAGGCTGAGTACTTCCTCCTGTCAAGGAATGATATGGAGGAAGATTCTCTTCTCAAGGCTTGATAAGTCACGTTAAACACCTGCTGATGGTCTTGTTCTACTTGTTGCAGTAAGATCCCGGCTAGCTACTCTCTCCAGCTGAGTTAATAATTATCTTGGAATTCATGAGGTTTTTTTAATGAGACTTAATATTGATCTTTTACTTCAAGAGGGCGGCCCCCACAGTTGGATTCATATTCTGAAAAAAATTCAAGAGCTAAACCTTCTTCAATTAAGTGTCACAATCCAATTCATAGGAGAAATGACTGTCTCAAGGCAAGTACATTTTTGTCACCAGCATTGAGGTCTGCTAGATTGACACTGTGTTTTGGCCAGTACTTTCACAGCAGACTTCTCCTCCATGCCTTCTCTATGGTCATAAAAAGAAGACATTCCCACATCTAACATTCTAGCTGTTGTATGTTAACAGTTAATGTTGACCTTGGTTCAGCTGAGATGGTCCACTGCTATGGAAATCACTTTGTAGTTGGTCTGTGGAGTGGAACATAAACATGGATATGAAAGGGTATCTCTCAGTCCTGTAGGAAAGGTAAGGTTAATGTCTATAGACAGAAAATCCTGCAGAATAAATGGAAATCGCCTTACTTGGATTTTGAAAGTTCTGCTATACTGAATTTGTCATACTCTGCCGAAGGAGATATGTTTGTATGTTTTTCTCCAAAGATACTGGTCTGATGTAAGTAGTGGGAAATTCAGGAGGTCTTGTACTGGTCTATCCAGCTGAAGGATGCATTTTAAGGGAAGTGTGAATGTTGTTACTCTAGCAAAAGAATTTCCACATAACCAATACCTGTATGTGTGTTGTCTGACATGGTTCAGTGAAGTCATGAACACGAAAGCCAGTGGGTAAATGCAGATTCCTGACAGAAAGTGCTCATTTTATGAAGGAAACTCTAGTGGAACTGTGTAGGTTGCTTAGCATTTCATTGTGCAAGTGGTATATGAAGTTCATATTATTTCTGCTGTCTGATGCCATCAGACTCCATTAAACATGTCATCACATTCCTTTGAAGATATTCCAGCCTTGGTGAATGAACCAACCCTTTGTATGGTTGGTCAGAGAGTCAAAATTCATCTGCTTTCATGGCCGTATCTCAGCTTTGGAGGTCATTTCCTCTGCTGAGGCAGATTTGACACAGCATGAGCAGCAGTAGCTAACCAGAAGGGCAGAGGGGACAGTAGCTGCCCGGCCCATCTCGGGTTGCACATAGGGCAAGAAGCAGCATGTCTGCACCAACTGTGTCTGAAAACCAGACTTGGCGCAGAGACTGGAGAAGGTATTCAGCACTTAGAAAGCACATGCTGAGCAAGCAGCCATTCCTCATCTCCTCTGCGAAAGCTTTAATTCTGGTCCTCACCATTTCCCCATCATGATTACCTTGAGATTCACCTCTTGTTGGGTTTTTGATGGCACATCTTGACAAGCATGTATTGAGACAGTCTGTCATTCACCTGTATCACCTTTCTTCTCTGCTTTTTCCCTACCATGCCATATGTACATTTCTAAACAAAAGAATCTCACTGGTCCTGAATTACAGCTTCTTTCCTGGCAAGCTCTCCTGTGCCTTGCACATCTGCCTTTCACATTTTCAGAGATACCAGCTGTGAATTAGCTTTTGTTATCTTTGTCCTACAAACGTCCCAGCCTCCCCCCATCCCGGTTACTTCTCACTGTGATTTCCAGCTGTTTAAGGGTTTGGCTGAGAACTGTGATAATGTTTGAATCAGAATTGCCTTGGTTAGAGGGGCCCTTAACTGCTGGTGTGATACAGTGTCCTGATGGAAGTGGTATTTGCAGAGCAGTGTGCTGAACGACATCTCTGGTCCTCTCCATTTTTGTCTGAGAACGATTTTGAACTGGCAGCAATTCATTATTTTTTTATGTGCTGTTAGTTTTAATGTGTTGTCATGGAATTTTTTCTGTAGGGGCAGAGGAAATGTTTGCAGCTCTTTTGGTCTGTTTATAGGAGGAACCTGCAAAAGGTTCAGGCTGATGGAGCAGCAAAGCAGGGTCAGCCGGGGTGCATATTTAGTTACGAAAATGATCACATTGCTGGTGTGAGGGTGGCTTAATTAATTAATATACATGCCTGCAAAGCGAGAGCTTTAACTCACACTTCAGCTCCGATGTCTGGCACTCAGAGCTTTTCGAGCAGAACTGGAGCCTGTCATTTTGAAAAGTTTTGAGTGTCACCCAGAGGAAAAGGCTTAGCTGGTACGTAACATTTTCCTCTCCAGGGATGTAAAGTTTTAGTCAGAGTAGAACTGACTAACTTCAGGCCTTCTATGTTAATGCCTGTTAATTAGCTGACATTTCTTGTTTTAGCCATTACGATTTTCAGTTTGCTGTCAACAAATATTTTCAGTGCAACTTTTCTGTTATCAAAGGGATTTGCCACAAGTTTGGCCTTGCAAAAACGAACAAATGCATGCTTGTAGTCTCTGCCACGACACCGTGGTAGTCAGGAATTCAGCAGCAACCTAACAAACTGGGAGACTGTACTGGTAAGACAGGAGGACGGCTTCGCCTCTTGAGCAGTCTCTCGACTTAACTAGGTTTTTCTTCATAGTCACTGGACTGTTTATACACTGTGGTTTTCAGAGATTTATTATTGTTATTAGTTGCAAGCTTTTTAACCCTCGCACACAGGCTTTTTTTGTAGGTGGCTGCTAGCAGGTTGAAGAAATGTCCTTTTTTTTGTGAGATAGATTGAGTGATGTTCTGTCCAGGAAACAGGGAGTTTCCTGAATCTTGCTAGTATTTTCTATGCATTAAGAACATTACCCTGCAAAAAAAGCATTTTGTTGGTATTTTTGACCAGCGTTGGAATAAGTGTGTCTCCAGTCGTTTCTGTGCAGCACAGCCTGTGCTGCCTGGCATCGCTGACTGCTTTATCTGCGGAGTCAGTAAAAACCCTTTTAAAAAGAAAAAGGTTTTTCTTTGTTAACCTGTGCTCTTACCAAGAGCTTGACCACTTGCACCAGAGTAGAACAGAAACAGAGGGGATCAGCCTCTAACTGGAGCAAAAATTATTCATTTCTGAAAGCCTGTAATAGTAGAACTGGCAGAATTTTCCTTTTGTTTGCTGCAAAAGCTCTGAAGTTCTCCCGGACCAGTGAAGTGGAGGGACTAAGGTCCCTGGCGGTGCCACTCTGCCTGGGTGGAAAGTCAGATTTGCAGCCATGTGTGCAGTCTTTCAGCACTAAAAATGCTATTTCGGAAAATGTAGCGAGTGGGAACTGGATGGCTGAGTACACTGGCAATGAGCTGCGGGTCCTCTCCCTGCACCCCCTCAGCAGTGACTGACAGATGGCACGTTGGTGGCTTTGCAGGATGGGGATGGTCCTCATCCAGCTCTCAGCAGACAGCCATCCTCGTCATGAGGCGATGATTCCAACAAGTGCTAATTGCCAGCCGTGGTGATGTTCTCAGGAGAGAGAGGCCTGAGGCTGATACCTGTCGTCAGGAGGACTCTACTCTCCAAATGAATTATGGGCTGATTTGGGGGGTTTTACATTGCCTCTATGTATTGCCATACCATTTATTTTTCTGTAGGTAAGAGGTTTCAGTTGCAAAGGCTGTCGGACTGCTCCCTTCCACTGCATCAGGTTTTAAAAATATAGTTAAATACAGGAAACAGAAAAGGTCTTTTACCTTTCCCATAGAAAATGTTGTGGCTTTTCTGCTGATCTCAGTACTAAATTGAGTTTACTCTAAGTTTAGACTTCTTGTCGCAAAGAGGGGATAATGAAAAGGGACGTCATTCCCAGAAAAGTTTGGCTTTGCCTAAGGATTGGACATCAGGACTGTAAAATTTGCAAGGGAGCACCGAAACATTTAAGGAAAAATAAAGCACTGAGGAGTTACCCAGCAAAGCAATCGATGTCTAGTGATCAGTATGTGCAGGGAAGGGTTTGTAATACCTGGGCTCACTACCATCAAAAATTGCTGCTGTGGGAATTGGCATGTTAGCATATGTAGCTGAAAGTGAAATTTTAACTTCTTTCATGAAAACAGAAATAACTTTATGCTTTCTTTCTTTCTTTTAAAAAATGCAATCGAAATATTGAGGGAGAAGTTTGAAACATATTGATTGCATTTTGAAAGCATATTATTAAATCTCTTGAGTGATCTTGGATCATTTCTTTTTCACAATGTTGCAGGCTGAAAATTATTAGTAATTCTGTTTAAGTTGCTGCTCAATCACTAATTAACTTTTGTCTCAAAGATTTTATTTCTTACGTGTTTCTGGCAGCACAGTGTGCTCTTTGCACAATGCAGCAGAAAATTTTTGCTACCTGCCTCTCTGTGCCCCTTACAATCATATAAAGCAGTTTTGGAATTAATGAGCTGTCACATCTCAGGTAATGAATGAAAAGAACTGACAGAAATTCTTTTGTTGTTTAAGAAATTCTAAATAATTAATGAGAAAAAAGTGACAGAGATTCTTTAAAGATTTAAGGAGAAATACATCCTTCAAATTCATTGCATGACTGAAGAAACCTCAAAATATGTTTGCAAAGAAGCAGAGATCCTGCTTAAATGGGTTAATTCCAATTCTGTCTTTGGAGATAAACTTGAGATAAAAGGATTTTGTGTTTTGAGAAATAGCTTCCTAGGCTGCAGGTTCCCCATTCCAGGTTCATCTCAAAAGTAAGAAAGTCTTCTGCACTCCTGTATTTGCCATTGTGGGCATATTTGAGTCAGGCACTGAGCGTGTTTCTAGTCAGCATGTCTGGTGTACACAGACGATTTTGGAAACTTCAGGTTATGTTTGGAGAGGGAGGGATGTTTCCTAGTGTTTAATGTTTTTTTTTCCAATTTATGAAGTCCCACTGTACCATTCAGAATAACCTCTACTGCTGTTGTTTTCCAGGTAACCGTCTCAGATGGGGGCACATCTCCCCGGCAGTCCTCCGTTTGGGTGGTGGTCCAGGTTCTGGATGAGAATGATAACAAACCTCAGTTTCCGGAGAAAGTCTATCAGATCAAGCTGCCAGAGAGGGACCGTAAGAAAAGAGGGGAGCCAATCTATAGAGCTTTTGCTTTTGACAAAGATGAAGGCCCTAACGCAGAAATCTCCTACAGCATTGTGGATGGAAACGATGACGGGAAATTTTTTATTGATCCCAAAACAGGGCTGGTTTCTTCTAGAAAGCAGTTCACAGCTGGGAGTTATGACATCTTAACAGTAAGTGCTCTTTCATCGACATGCAAATCCATGATTTGACTAACTTTATATATATATATACATATATGTATATTATATATATAGGC
>NW_010404309.1:10202-11716 GCF_000710305.1 Buceros rhinoceros silvestris | reverse complement strand
TGCGCCGGCAGCCAGCGATGCCTGTGCCGGCCAGCCCAGCTGGGGCTGCCGCGCCGCTGCCAGCACACACGACGCCTCTAAGTTTACCCAGTAAACCTCAGGAAAAAAATATTTGTGGCCCTCATTAGAGTTTCTCAGTAGACCACAGTAAAAATTAATTGAGTCGCTCCATCCTACGTACCAGTACAGCTCTGCCCGTAGCAGGGTGTCGCACCAAAGCGGCTGCATTCGCTTCTGAACGGCTCTAGTTGAAGCGGTTTGAGAAGTGCATGTAGTCCAGCCTGTAAAGCCATTAAGGAATTTTTTTTTTCCTTTAGCAAATAATTCATGAACAGTTATAACTCGTTGACAAATCATTGTGCAAACAATGCGAAGAGTTTTTCAGGCTGGCCATGAGCACACATCTGGTATGAATGTTCTCAGAAATACCTCTCCATGCTGGCATGCACGAGCCTTTTGTGTTTGAGAGCTTCTGAGTGGCTAAAAATGCTCACCTGAATATTTGTGAACATGCAGGTACATCATCTACCCCGAAAAAAAAAAACCAAACCAAAACCAAATCACGGTATTCTTTCTTTTTTGGTTTTATTCAGCCAGCTCTGCTTTCATCCAGGAAACTTTAAGATTCTAATTAATGATGAGCTAATTAAGCTGTGCAAAGTCATTGTGACATGATTGGTAACATCAGTATAAATATTCCACGGTACAGTAAACTGAGGCACGCAGATCGACTTGTGCAAACCAGGTACCAAAGGAGGCAGTGACAGCAGTCACCCTCTCGTTCACATCCCCAACTCTACAAACACTTTTCCGGTGCTTTCGTGCTCTTCCCATCTAGTAAGGGTTAAAGCAAGATTCCAAATCCTATATGAAATTTGTGCAAATATGCGTTCTGCATAAATCTGGGCCACAAAAATTAATATCCTTGTATACATTTTCCCCATCTGCTGTATTGCTGACACATCCAGCTCGCGGCCCCGAGTGGTGCGGGGAAGAAAGGGCCATCTCTATGTTTAGTGCAACAGTTCAAGTGGAGTTATAGACTTACTGGTGCACTCGGGCTTCTCTGCTAAACATAGAAAACAGCTTGGGGCACTTAGGAGCGTTTCTTCAAAAACGCCACACCGCTGGGTCTGGGTGGGGGAAGGACGGGTGGTGTTTTAGTTCAGGTTTGTTTTTTTAGATAGATGAGGAATTACATTGCGTGTTTAGTGAAGAAGTAAGATTCGCTTTGTACTCCTTTATTCCTGTCAGCTCTTATAATATGTATGTGTGTATGTGTATACATAACACTTATAAATTTTCCATTAAAAAAACCCCAACAATGTTCAGATAAAGCTGAGGTCATCTCAAACCAGTGTAGGAGTAATTGTAGGTGACCTGGGAGAGGCAGCTCTTTTCTAGTCTGTGACCGCAGACTCCCTTACCCCAGCTGCGCGCCTGTAATATATTTTCCTACATCAAGAGGTAAAGGGAGGTGTTCACTTGAAGACAACATGCTGGAGAAATAGCGC
>NW_010404309.1:5661-10116 GCF_000710305.1 Buceros rhinoceros silvestris | reverse complement strand
AGGAATGCTTTGCCCAGAAGCTTAGAGGTTTTACCAAGAGCTGTTAGGAGGTTGCGTAGCCTGTCCGGTGTGAGGCTGCATTCCCCAGGCACCAGCCTGCCTCTTCCACAATCAGAGTGTGTTTTCCAGGAGGCGGGTTACATATCCTTGGGAGGAATGGTGGCCTTTTGTCATTCCTTAATCCATTCACCATACTAGATTTATTTTATCTATCTTTTTTTCTTTTTCTTCCCATTGTTTGGCCAGGGATGCCCAATATACTGTGCAATTTTTTATTTCCAGGAATTCCCTTCCCCACTTAAAAAAAGAGCAGGATATTTCCCTTTATAAAATGGCTTTTAGAAACACTCCACTGGATGTTTGTGCCTAATTAGATGCTGGATATTGTGGCACATCTGAGTTGGTTGATGAAAAGCTGAGGTCTAACCGAGCCAGCTCCAAGTCATAACTTCAGAAGAATCAGTGTGGAACCTTTACGTCACCAAAGGACTCCTCTACACATGGGTATTCTCCTGGCTTTAAGGACATTCCTTACTTGTAGAGCCATGCAGTTTTACTGTGACTTCTGGGAACAGGCAAAAGGTCAGACAATCTATGTACTGTCCTATTTCTTGATGAGTTTGTGCACTGTGGGCTATCTAGCATGTTCCTTGCCATAAATAATAATACACCTCCTTGCTTATAAAATGCTGATCATAATATACCTCTCTTTTTAAATACTTTTATTGTACTGGTTTGCGACAGAAACAGCAGGGTCAGCTGTATCACATGCAGAAATAACGCATCAGGCTTACCTGACTGAATCCTCTTTTGCTGTTGCTGATGGTGGTGCAATAATTAGACATAAGTAGGGAAGCAAGTAGCAGCATGGAGGTGGAAATGAGAGGCTGTATCAGAAAGAAAGACTGATACATAACAGATACCATTAGGAAGAATAATCTTTCCATAGAAATACAGATAATATGTTATATTCAAGTTCTGGAAGTATAGGTAGAGGTGGATTTCAAGACTATCAAAGTTAGATAACACAAATCAGCTTTCTTTTTCAGACTTGACTTGCTTAGGCACATAGATAGGCTCGTATTTTCTGCAACAGCCTGATCTTAAGCTTTGTTGGAGGTCAACTAGGAACTGAATCACTTGGAAAAAAAGCCATGGAAGTTACATGTTTTCTGTAATTTTATTTTTTTTAAATTTATAAACAAATAACAGCAGCACTATAATAGGGTTGGTAGTGGGGTTGGATTACCTTTCTTATTTTTAAGCTCTCCATTTAGCTCTCAGTGTTCAGTATGTCAGAAATCACCCCGTGAAGTCCACCATGCGATGGCATGATTGGGCGAGCTCCCACATTTCAGTTCCCCATAGCCAGTTACTCAGTCATCTCTAGTGATACAGCAATACTGTCTTCCGCGAAACAGAAACCCCAATATTTGCCTTTTCCACACATTAGGCCTTCCCACAGAAAGGCAATGCATCATATATTTATTTGAGTTCTTTGGTTTTGCTGGTGACTCACGCTGACTGCATGATGGTGCTTTTGCAGGCAGCAAGAGAATTATTTTATCACTTTGTGTAGTAAACCCCATGTCCAGTAAAATGCCAAAAAAATTAAGAATCTCCACCTTACCTATATGCCAGATGATAATAGATTTATTGCTACAGAAAAAAACCCTTTGCTCTGTAATTTTTTTTTAAGTTTTTTCTTTTCTATTTTGGAGCATGAGACATATTTGAGGGAATGAAAAAGACTGACAAGCAAAGAAGAAAGCGAGACATGGAAGGGAAGATGGGTATGTGAAAGATAGCAAGATGGGCGTTAGTCTCTTCTCCCAAGTAAGAAGTGACAGGTCAAGAGGAAATGGCCTCAGGCTGTGCCAGGGGAAGTGTAGATTGAATGTTAGGAAAAATTCTTCACCAAAAGGGATGTCAAGCCCTGGCCCAGGCTGCCCAGGGCAATGGTGGAGTCCCCATCTCTGGAGAGCTCTAAGAGCCGTGTCGATGTGGTGCTGAGGGATGTGGTTTAGTCGTGACCTGGCAGTGCAGGGTGAACGGTTGGACTCAATGATCTTAAAGATCTTTTCCAACCTAAACCATTCTATGACTCAATGATTTTCTGAATCAGGAGATGCGAGATAATTTACAATCACACACCAAACTGTTTAGAGATAAACCTCCCAGCAATACTGTCGGGCTCCAGGGAGCCAAGGAGGTCCCACAGCTCGCGGTCGTTGCTACTCTCCCCGTTGATGTCAGTTGGTTCACTTTTTTCCAGGTCAGTAGGAGATCTCTGGGTCTTCAGTCTGATCGACATGGAACCGTTCTAGATAGGGGTCCATAGTGCCCTTAAACCGCCACTTCAAATGTCCACAAGTCTGAAATTGGTGGGTGCTGTATTGTGGAAATAGCATTTTCTCTTTCATTTTCTCCCTTTGCCTTAATCTACTTAGGGTAAAAGGCACTGAATTGAAATGAGAAAGATCAGAAAGGTTTATCTATCTAGAGCTCAGGTGCTGTTATTCCATTTGTGCAGAAATCAGCAGAGGATGATGGTTTTTTCCAGCTTTTCATACATTTTTCCACAGCCTAGAGCAAGGTCAACTCAGCTCTGCTCTTCATTCTCTTCCCTTTGGTTCAGTCCGATTTCCAGCTGTCCAACCTATATCCCTTCTAAAATGCAAAAAATAACATGGGGAAACTATCGTCAGCCTTTTTAACAGCCTTAACTTGCTTTTACTAGCTTTAAAAGGAGGAGCATGTGGAGCAGCTGCTTCGCTACCTCTGTGCATGACTCTAGGTATATCACCCTCACTATTGTATCACTCGTCGTATATTCCTCATGAAGATCAGGGAGGAAACAGGCATTTTTATTTACTATTTATTTATTTGCACTGCGTACAGAGACAATGGCACAGAAATAGAGGCACACCGTAACTGGGATTGTGCTTCATGCATTGCTCCAAGGAGAAGAACAGAACGAGCATTTCCAACGAGGACACAATACCTCTTTTGCTGTGCTCTCATTTACAGCATGCATGCTGCAAAAACAGGTTAGATAAGCATGCAGTGATGAGACTTTATTCTTTTTCTGTTTGTCCTTTACACTTGCAGTTTGGAATCAGAAAGGGGTGAAGATGGTACACCAGAAATAGCGGGAGAAAGCCAGGTGCACAAGTTCGTGTGCCATCTCGGAGAGGGAGGGAGCTTAAATTGCAGCCAACTGAGAAATTTAGGTGCACAAACTTAAAACTAGTAGTAAACTATCCACACACAGTTTTTTGGCAAAGGCAAGACCCCCTCCATTTGTCCAGAGTCGTATAGTGTGTGAATGGCTTTGCACGGGAAATGATTCTGAACTTTGCAAATAGCTTTTATTATAGCTCCTCTGTGACACTGCTACAAAACAGATTAGATCATAGCTCATTTCTCTTTTATTATTCTGACAGTGATTTCATTTGTTCAGAACTTCCATTTTGCCTTTAATATCTCATATGCGGTCACATTTTGGGAGCTTTAGGATGTGTTGGTTCTGCATTCAGTGCGACATGTCTCTCACCTTAGCCAACTCATTACAGAGAAACATCCTCCCTAAATAACAGATATTAACAAACATGTATGAAGTTCAGATGATACAATTCCCAGTTCATTTCCTGGGCTATATCACTGCCAGGGAACAGGGAGCCTGCCTTATCCTAAAATAAGGCATGCTAGGGTGGGAGAAGCCCTTTGTTTTACACCCATAAGGGGGGGGGATGATATTAAACGCTGGCCATGCAAAGAACAGAGCTGAGAGTCCTCGGCTGGAAGTGCAAAAATCAAAGCTTTTGGTAGCCCAAAAGCAGCACTTCAGCCAGCCATTGTCTCCTGCAACACGTTACACATCTACCCTTTCAAGTCAACAGCATCCGAGCGTTTGCACCGTGCTGTTAATGCTCTCTCAAAACGAACACGACTGGCCCCAACTGAGGCCGTTCTAAGACTTGTTTGGGGTTTTTTTCAGCAATGTAAAGTCATTGTCCCACGGTTCTTTTCCTCCCACCTGGATGGTGCTGCCAGAGAGGCTTGACCCAAGATTAGGTCCTTCCCACTGGTCTCTAGACATTACAGCGACCCTTTTGTACCGTCGGTCATTGGGATTGCCTGGAACAGACTTCAGCCTGCTCTGAAGTTATGTTGGGCAATCATCCAGCAGAAAGCTGTTCATTAGAACAGCCAAAGGTCATTTTTTGCACATATAATATCTTTCCAACCTAGTCTATGGACAGTAATTAATGATTTAAACCTAAAAAACCCAGCTAAAACTGTGTGCAGTATAAATAAATACCAATAGCCTGCGACAAAAACCCCACCGCCATTGTGCAGGTTTAGCTAGGATCGTTACAGTTAACTAACCTTTGGAAGTGGTATCAAGGCAAAAAAAGCTCTATAATTTTATTTCATACATGTTTGACTGTG
>NW_010404309.1:0-5565 GCF_000710305.1 Buceros rhinoceros silvestris | reverse complement strand
AGACATGTTTGACTGTGATATTATTACCCTTTTTTTTTTTTTTTTTACATCTTGTGTCTGGATCCTTTACCTATAAAAGCCAGATGAGGGTTTGGGTTTGGTTTTTTTTTTTTCCTTTGGATCACAGAAAGATTTATTTCTGTGACTGCAGATATTTTAAAATATATTTTAACTGTTTTCTATTATTCTCTCCTTCTGCTCTCCACACATGTTAAAATCCGTTCATAGCAAGGGTCTGCAAAAGGAGCTGGAAACAGCCATGTCCTTTTTCCAGGGCTTGTTTTCTTTGTGAGCCTGCAAGTACATCACATTTCTGTGTGCGTGTGTGTGTTTGTGTGTGTGTGTGTGTGTGTGTGTGTGTGTGTGTGTGTACGTGCACAGGCTTAGTCCTCAGGTGGAACTGTGGTTCCTGTGCTTTCGTTCTCGAAGCTGTTATTCTGGAAGGGAATGGAGGCAGCTGTGTTTACAGCTCAAGTCTTGGCATACATTTACCAGAATCTATTATTCATATCGTTCAGTATCAGGGAGAGATCTCAGGCCACCTGTCTATCTGACAAATTCACCCTTTTGTGAGCTTTCTGTTCATAGCAAATTATGTTCACATTGATGAATTGAGTTTTTATGAGCATTGCTAACTAACATTCTCACAGAAGGCCAGGGGCAATAGACTGCAAGTGTTTCTGGTCCGCAAGTAAATGTTAAAAAGAAAAAACTGCCAGTATTTAAAGAAAATTTGCCATGGAGGGATAGTTAAAATATTTGGCAAAGTCTTCACATTTACGAATTCAAGAACGTCCATAAATTATTACAAATAGTATGCTTATAACAAATAAAAATATAATAATAAGTCTGTACTGCCCCCCATGATTGTGAAGGGCTCTTTAGTATTCTGCGTGTTAACAGGTAGCCAGCGATCAAAGCTTTTAATGAAGCCTTACTGGGGCTTCATACACGGTAGGAACCATTTAGTTTTGCAAAGGGGATCTTCCCTTGAAAATTGGGCAGTAAAATCAGTGGGACAAAGCTAAGTAAACACCAAATGATGATTTACCTGGTCTTTTCGTCATGGCACTGGTTCATATCCAAGACAAACCACCAGCCATGGGAGCAGCTGTACCCTATAGACTGAAAGATTTGCGGTTATAGATCAAAATATTTCTATAATGAGAGATTTTTTTTTTTGTCAAGATGTGCTGGGACAACCTTCCCTACGTGAACCCAACTTCCTCATGTTCCTTACCCAACCCTTTGGTACCGGAAGACAAAGTCAGGGACAGAGGGTGACCCATATCTGAGAGCAAAGCCTAGCGAGCAAGCCTGCGGATACATTCTCTAAATAAATAAATAAACTCTCAGCGCCATCAGGTAAATAGATTTACTGAAATGGGATGGAACGGGTTCCTTTTAATACGCCCTAGAGCACCTGAGACACTGCATGGCGTGTCCCAGAAGCTCCTCGCACCTTGGCGCGGTTGGAGGATAATGGGGATCCAACAGGGCAGCTCTGTGATGTGGTTGGCTGCCAACATCTAAGGGACTGAATCCCACCACCATGACTGTAAAGATGCTCTTAGGACCCCACAAAAAGGGGAAGGCAGTAAGTGGCATTTCAGTGACTGACATTAATAGCTGCATCGTGAGATCAAATTTCCAAAGGGGAAAAATAAAACAAAAAGAAAAAAAAAAAAGCTTTTCTGAAAACAGTTTCAAGGGGAAAAAACGATACTTAAGAGAACCTCCTTCAGCCATGGAGCAGAAAAGCGGGTTGGACTGAAGAAGCCACCTGGCCGCAGCACTGGACCACCTTCATCCCACCCCGCCGGGATGCGGCGCGGCATCCCTTCACACCCGCGGCGGCGCTGCCTCTCGCCCGCTCCGCTCCTCGAGCTGCGAGTGTGGCAGCCCTGCCTGTTGTTTTGATAGGTGCGAATGGAGCGGCTGCCCCTCGCGAGCTATATCTGCCGTTTCCAAATCTGTACCGCCGGAGAAACAGGTTGCGCAACGTGGCCTGCTGATCTGCGCCTGCCTGGCCAGTAGCTTGGACATAAGGAGCACTGCTGTTACCGTCTTCCGAAGTTTCAAGTCGAGGCAGGGGGTGATAAATGCGGTGGGTTGCTTTCAGTGTATCAGTCAAACCGCCAGTTTGGGAGACCTTTTCCGTTAGGAGCCTTTGGATTTTAATTTCACATGTGCCAATCAGGTTGTCAAGCGCTTTGGTAGACCACCATTTTGTCAACTGGAAGCGCGGCGTGAGTTGAAGTATAGCCGAAAGCCTGTTCAAGCTGGTCATTCCTTAATGGGAGAACATTGTCCTGCCTTTCCGGTTTTAACCCGTGCGTGTGCTAGGTATCTTCAGCAGTGTCAAACAAATTTGTAGAACTGGTGATTAGCCGCCCAAAGAGCATAATATATGCATTATTAATTATAGAAGGTAAGTTTGGCTAATTGTCATTTCTATACAGTAGCACTGCACGACGATACATTTTAACAATCTATAAATAATTGATAATTTTTTTTCTTTCATCTTCCTTCCTAGTTTGCATAAAACTAATGACTTGGTAAATGTTACTCACTTCAAAATATTCCACTGCTCCTATGAAAATTAAACTAATACTGTAACCTTAGCAAATAAGGAGATTTTTTCTTCTTATTGTAGGTTAAAAAAAAAAAAAAAAAAAAAAAAAAAAAAAAAAAAAGGAAACATAAAGCTTCCTTGTATTAAAAATCTGAGTCTGTGAAATCCAAATGAAAATCATGCACAATATAAAAAAGTGAGTAATAAATGGACTAGTAAAATAAATAGATTTGACTTTTAAAGGATCCCCCAAAAATTCAGGAAAGTTGTGGCTTTACTTTATGTCTTTAGAACGGTCAGAAGCGCTAATTTTTAAGCTTTAAACAGGATAAGACTATGACACACACACAAAAAAGATAGATCAAGGAAGCCTTCCGTGTGAAGTGGTAGTATTCTCAATACTTATCAAATAACTGCATGCATAATCCCGTAAATCAGGTTAGCTGAAGACTCAAAATTCTTCTCCAATGAGGTGTTGGGGTATAGTTTCTGGCTGCTTTGTTAATGTGATTACAGTACCTTGCTGCTTCCTTGAAATGAGGGATTTGCCGCAGCAAAAGTACAGTCTCTTTCTGAGTTCTCTGTTATTTCTACAAATCCACAATCTGTCAGTCTCCAGCGTTATTGCACCGAGGCTTACTCGCTAATTTTCAGTGCCATTGAATGCATTCCCAGAGTTATTGATGACACTACAATTTCACATTTATTTGGTGGGGACCGTGTTGTCTGGGGGGAGAAAAAAAAAAAAAAAAGAAAGAAAAAAGAAAAAAAAGAAAAAGACCCACTAACTAAGCATTGTCTACAATATCAATATGTTGTCATTTAAACCTACATAGATACTTACATATGCTTCATTATAATAATAATAAAAAAACAGGTTGTAAGGACTGCCTCTGTGACCTTTTTTCTCATTTTAACCCTACTGATATGTCACCCATGGCAACCTTAAACCGATTTTAATAGAGTCTATCCTATTATTCATTTAAATTGAGGTGCAAGAGCACTTAGACCAGAGAAATTTGCATTCAGCAAATGGGGATTTGATGAGCAAAAATGATAAGATATATGTTGTATAACATGCCCTATTTTGCCAGCAAATAAACAGCTCTTGAAATTGATAAACTTCAGAATATTTTATCTTCAAATGTTTATACATAAATGATTAAAATGCATTAGCAATTCTGCTTTTGAAAAAAACCATATTGGGAAAACAACACAGTTGTGTTGCTTAAATTTGTAATTAACAAATTTATTACTAATTCTGTTCAGTTCTTTAATATGCTGCATTCCTGAAGACGAACATTAATACACAATGGCAGAAAGAAGCTAATTTTAAGACTTTGGAGAAATGAATGTCTTTTAATGCTGTGTGTTTCTCTTATCTACATGCCACATTATTGTAATAAGTACATTCAGGAATAATTTCTTTTCAAATATTTTTACAAATCTTGCTCTTATTTGCATGCAAGTAAGTTGTCAGCTTAAATCTTTGAAATGCAAAATATATCTCATTTCTATATTTCATCAAGGAGCCTTTCATGTTTAATAAATTACAACTTAGATCCTCCAAGACTTTGTTTTTCATTAACTAAAAGCAAAAGGATACATTTAAAATCTTAATCACAACCTGCAAGGGTATTTGCATGTTGCTGATATTTGTCTTGATGGGACTTTTAATATTTGCAAACTAATCAGGATAGCAAGGTTACACCAATAATTTCTTCAGACAATGAAAGTTTCTGGATTTTAGGCTTTATTAACAGTACGTGCAACTTGGGTAAAACTTTAAACGCCTCCGCCCGGGTGCGATATGAAAAGGCACGCGGCTCGCTTTGAAAAGAGAAGGCGTGCAAGAAAGAGCAGCCTTCCCGAGACCTTGTAAGTGATGCTCAGATGCTTTTTTTTACATCTGGATGAGGACGCTGGGAATGATTACTGTTTGATCACGCGTTGGGCAGCATCGTTAACAAGACAGAACAAGTTAGGTAAAACCCCTCCACCCCTGGATACCGACTAAAGCCTCGCACCCAGTAGGAATTGATGAGCATCTGTCTCTCCTGTAGGATTTGACCCTCAGTTTAGCCCGGAGTTTTAATAAACATCCGAGTTCATCTCGCAGAAGGGTCTACTGCTGGTCTCTGTGTAATAAGGTGGGTCATCTCATCTTATCAGAGACAGAAATCCTGACAGCTGGCACTGCTTCCTGAGCCCGGTGGTCTCTGGGGACAACAGCAGTATGGTGTTACAGAAAAGGCAAACTTTTGCTGAACTTGCTGCTCCAAGACCCCTCAGTTAATCTTTGCTCTGGAGTTGAAGATCAAAAACAGAAAAAACAAAACAAGACAAAAAACCAAGAAAACACTGCAAAATAGAAAACAAGGGGGGGAAAAAGAATAAAAGGAAGAAAAACAAATAGCCGAAATACAATTCAAAATATGCAACTCGCATTATGTAGTTAAACCGATGTAGCATGCATGTTGTTTTGCAAGCTAACAGGTTAAATATGGCTTTGCTTTAAGATTCCCATCAAATTTCGTTTTTATAGAGAAATCTCTGAAAGCAGAAGGGGGTTGAGGGAGGGTGAGGTAGAAAGAAATAAATCATTGTAGTCTCAGGAACAGTAATCCTTGTTGAGGATTTTGGCTGATTGATATAAATAACATCGTCCCCGCCATCTGTCCGAAGAGGGACCTTTCCAGTTAGTGTTAAGCTGCAACGGCAGAATAATTAATGAATGGTGTCCTTTGTGCTGGTAATAAAGACAAGACAAATTATGTTATAATCCAACTGCTGCTCATTTGTCACAGCCAAATAAAATGTCAAATAAAAGTGAGGGGGGCACTGTGTTTGTTTAATGGACTGCAAGCTACCTGTTCGTATTGTTGACAGACAACTATAGTGTGAGTTGTGAATGTGGAAGGCAGCGAAACGCCGTGTGTCGAATTCAGCGACTCTTTCTTTTTTTTTTCTTTTTTTTTTGGCTGGGGGGG
>NW_010404308.1:0-1441 GCF_000710305.1 Buceros rhinoceros silvestris | reverse complement strand
CACAGTGACACCGGTGTCCCCTGGGCTCTGCAGCTGGGGAATCCTCTGCCAGCGCTGGGGCTGTCACGGGGCCACTGGTGTCCCCCCAGGGCGGGGGGTGGGGATTCCTGTGCCGGTGGTTCGTCATCATCATGGTGACGTCGGTGTCACCTGGGGCAGGGGGTCAGGGAATTCCTCTGCCTGCGATTGAGGACCATCACGGGGACACCAGTGTCCCACTGGACAAGGGCTTGGGGGATCCTTGCCAGTGGTTTGTCACTGTCACAGTGATCCTGGTGTCCCCAGGACAAGGGCCAGCAGATGGTCATGGTGACACCGACGTCCCCCGGGGCAGGGGGTTGGGAATCCTGTGCCAGTGGTTTGTCACCGTCACAGTGACACCGGTATCCCCCGGGCCCTGCAGCTGGGGAATCCTCTGCCAGCGACTGGGGACTGTCATGGGGACACCGGTGTCCCCAGGGCAAGGTGTTGGGGAGTTCTGTGCCAGTGGTTGGTTGTGGTGACACCAGTGTCCCCAGGACAAAGGTTTGGGGAATCCTGTGCCAGTGGTTTGTCACTGTCACAGTGACACCGGTGTCCCCCAGACCCTGCAGCTGGGGAATCCTCTGCTGGTGACCATCATGGGGACACCAGTGTCCCCAGGGCAAGGTGTTGGGGAGTTCTCCTCCAGTGGTTGGTCACGGTGACACCGGTGTCCCCAGGACAAAGGTTTGGGGAATCCTCTGCCAGTGGTTTGTCACTGTCCCAGTGACACCGGTGTCCCCCGGGCCCTGCAGCTGGGGAATCCTCTGCCAGCAGCTGGTGACCATCTTGGTGACACCGGTGTCCCCAGGACGAGGGCCAGCAGATGGTCATGGTGACATCAGCGTCCCCAGGATAAGGAGGTGGGGAATCCTCTGCCAGTGGTTCGTCACTGTCACGGTGACACCGGTGTCCCCCGGAGCAGGGGCTTGGAGATTTCTCTGCGGGTGGTTTGTCACTGTCACAGTGACACCGGTGTCCCCTGGACTGTGCAGCTGGGGAATCCTCTGCCAGCAGCTGGGGCCCATCTCGGTGACACCGGTGTCCCCTGGGGCGAGGTAGGGGAATCCTCTGCTGATGGTTCGTCACCCTCACGGTGACACCAGTGCCCCCCGGGGCAGGGGGTCGGGGACTCCTCCGCCGGCAGTTGGGGACACTGAGCCGCAGCAGCGCCGTCGCGCCGCCCGTCAATCCTCGTCCCTTTTAGGGACACAGCGGGGCACAGGGGACTCCGCGTGAGGAGAACCGCCCCGGGGTCACACCGAGGGCAGAAACACCCAGAGATCACCCCAGACCTGGGAGTTTCGCCCCAGACGACGGTGGAGAACCCCGGGCAAATGCCCCCAGTCCTGGGTTTGGGGGGTTTTCACCCTCTTGTCACGGCCTGGGGGTGTCACCGGCCCCGGCGGCTGCTGCTGGC
>NW_010404307.1:44507-53402 GCF_000710305.1 Buceros rhinoceros silvestris | reverse complement strand
TTATTAGGGCTGCTAGAACTGGTGGATAATCAAAAGGGGAATTAGAGTGGTTTGAACTAAACTTCGAACTGTATATGTGGAGTATTTACTACCATCTCTCCCTCCAGTGTCTAAGTGCTGAATCCTATCAACCAAAAGCTGAAGCACTTTAGCGTATCGGGAGGTTGCCATCTCTAGGACTTTTTCAGCTTTTATGTGAAGCTTGGATTTTGGCAGTTTTCTGAGGGCTGGGTGGTGTGGTTTTGAGCCGATGACTGACGTCATACAGGGTCTTCTTTGAAAAGACAATAGTCCTTTTGCTTAATTGTTGACATTTATTCCTACATTTAATTGTCTCTTTGGGTCCTTTCAAGTGAGTTTATTTGAATTTCCAAGACATTTATTTGCAATGTATTTCTGAATCTGTGTTTTTCTCTGCAACAACGTTTCGAGTTATATTTACCTGTCCGCATATTCCGCTCTAGTTATACCTAGTATCTTTTCAGGTTCTTCTAGCAAACAGAAATGAAACAACCCCCCCTGCTGAAGTGAATCCAGGTAATGTTTTAGGGCTAAATTACATCGTCAAGACAGTAAACACAAACACCAAAGAGAACTGGAGTTAGTGTGTGGAGTTCCATGTCAGAATTTCATCTGGTGGAAAAAAAATTATTGTCAGAGCTCTGGGCTAAAGAGCCGCTATGACATCTGGGAAAAGACTGTATCAATTGTACTAGGTGGTATATAAAATGTCTTCAGAACTTGTTGCTCTCTGTTGCTGCCAGAAAGACCATAAAGCAAAAAAGCTGAAATGAAGTGAAAGTTTTGGGCATTCTTGGGCTCCTGGCAAACCCCCAACTGCTTAAACTCAGAAAGAGAAGTGCAGGCTTTCCCCCTGCTTTTAGCCATTTCTACCTCTGAAACAGTATTTAAAACCAGTTGATAGGTGGTTCAGAGTAATGGCAATAGAAGTCGTAGCATTCCAAGAATGTGGAAAAAAATAATGGAGAGTGGAAGGAAATTATCAAGAATATTAGCATATCAAATTGTTTTCCAGCGTTCAAAATAGAACTATATTTTTCAAAATATTATCATTATGTTAATATTTTTCATTTTCCAAAGCCAGGTTTTCTGTTATGTGAAGCGTTAAAAGAGGGGTGGTAATGAAATATGGTATAGAAGTCAAAACTTTTCTCAGAGGGGAAAAAAAGAAACCAACCAAAAGCATTGAGAAAGAACTGTAATTTGCAAATATCAGCCAAGTCTAAGACTATGGATTTCAGCCACCTGTATGGCTCCTCCAAGTCAAGCTTCTAGTGTACACTGCTGGAAGTGGCAGTATTGTTGTATGCTTTTTACTGTGACAGGGCCTAGCAAACAAGTGAGAGTGGAGCTCATTTTTCTTGACTCCAGACAAGACTGAAGTACTCCATAGTTTGTGCATGAAAGTGGTTATAGCCTTCCTCAATAAGAAAGCTCATTATGCCTTCCCTAATTGCATGCACTGCTTGAACTTGCAAAACTCGGGACACAGCTTGGGCAAGACATGAGTAGATTGTCTCTCTTCGGGTTCTCTTAAGATCCTGATAAACACATGTCCCCAGAAGACAACCACTTTCAGTTTTTCCTAATTTCCTAATCTTCACTGATTATAGGAATTTAGTTTATATTATAACTGAGTGCACCTACCTGTTTTCAGTTCCCTGAACTCGTCCTTCTTTAGCAGACTTAGATTTCGCATCTCTCTTGCCTTTTTTTTTTTTTCCCAGACAAATAATGCTATTGCCCAAGGTAGAACAGATCGGGTGAAAGTCTAAATTGCAAATGCTTTTGGTGTCATCCAGCTGCCATTAAAACTGCAATCTCTTTTATACTGATGCAGGAGAGCTGACGTTAAATGGAGCAGAAATGGAGATGGATAAGAAGGGTTTGGATTGCAACCACCTAACATTCTTCCCTGCCCTACATGAAAGTTTCCATTCAGAAGACTTCTTGGAACTGTGTGTGGAGAGACAAATTATACTGCAGGAGTTTGCAGAGAGTGAAAAGGTAGGAAAGATGAACCAGAATACTTTATCTGGGAAGATGGTGTTTTAGAGGTGAATTGGATGTGGAGGCCTAAGTGTTCCTTTCAGTTTGGGGAAATCCAGGTGGATCCAGACTACAGTAAACATCATCACTATCTGTTTCCTTAGAGCAGTTACCATTTTCCAGCCTCTGTATGAACTCCTATACAGACTTATTCTTGAAGAACATTTAACATTAACTCTTTGAATTAACAAAAAAAAATTGGGCGTGAGACCAAGGTATTCTTGTACCTGGGAGACAGTATTGTTTGAATTTGCCTAAGACATGGCAAATTATGAGATGCTAAGATTTCCTGCCTTGCTTCCCCACCTTTACTCACACTCAGAGCAGTGCCTGGATGAAATTTATTTATTACCTCTGGAAGACTACCAATTTTGTACAGTTGCTAGTTCAGTGATGCTTACATCTCTTCTTGCTGAATAGCAGAAAATGTCTTCTTCCTTCCCTCACATGCATTTTTCTTTTCTGCCTCCCCGTAAGTACTGGACAGATTCCTTCCTCTTAAGGCCAAAGAAACTTCCCCTGCTTCCCTTTTGATGCTTCCATCATGTGTCATCTAGTTCAAAACCATGCTGTTACTTGCTCTTGTATTGGGCTGGGTGCTCTTCTACCAGATTTCTTCCCAACAGAAGGAGGAGTCAGGTTCAGGAACACGGCATGAGGACACGAACTGTGGAGTAAATAGGGGGGACTTTCTTAGGGGGATGGTCACTTTGGTCCAGTATTCTCAGTTTAATCCCTTTGCTCAAAAGCCGGCAACCTGCCCTTCATTTTCAGCACAGACCCTTCAATGGTGACTCTAAATCAAATCCTTGGTGTTGGACAGACATTGCACATAGCCATTTCCCACGGGTCTGTGAAAGATTTTGTCAGGAGGACTAGACCTGGCCTCATTCTCTGACCTTTTGCAGTGTACCTGTTTCTTCCAGTGGCATCACGTTGACCCAAGAGTTAGCATGCCATAGTGGAAGCCAAGCATCAGACTAGGAGTACTTAAATTCAGCTATTACACTGCTGTAATAGTTGTACATAGATACAGGGGGAAAAAGGATTTATTTTTAAGTCTCAGTAGCATTGCTGAATTTTCTTGGTGCTTTGCCAGTGGCTGGGGGTCACATTTGTGCTCTGTAACACGATGACTTCCTCATGCTATTAGAGCTGTGGGTATACTGCCTGTCTATACAACATAATTTATTTCCCTGCCCCTCCCCCATCTCTCCCAAGCAAAGGAGACAGGCATGAAAATGTGAGGCATGTTTTCTGTGCGTTGAGCTCATTTTGAGCCTTCAGGCTGTCTGTCTCTTTGCCATGTAACTCCGCAGGAAGCCGTCAGAAATGCCAGTCATGTTTTTTTCCAGCAGCAGTCACCATTGCTGAGCTGACAGAAGTATTAAAAAAAGCAGTAGGGGGTGACATTAACTGTCCTGTGCTCACTTAGCGCTCTGTGGTCCTGCCTTGTCAATGGCTGCCTCGTGAGCTGTTGGCACTTTAAGCAGGCAGCTGGAACCATCTTACCTACTGCACTGCACAGAAAAGTCATTGCGATGCTTTGGCAGATACCAGATTGATTTCTGGAACACAGGGATTGCCCTTGTCTGAAAAGTGGTCGTTGTTTTATAATGTCACCCAGTACTAATTGTTTTTTCATTATCATTAAACCATCACCTTTGTATATATTCAGATATGTAAGACCTTTATTTTGCAGAAGCAGCAGATTGACATTGTTGGTTCAGAATCTGTTCCTCAGCAAATTAAATCAGGAGAATATGGGTGCAAGTGGGGGATTGTTATGGTAATATCATCTGTCTTTTGTTTTATCTTACTTGAAAAATAGAAAACATTTCTAGGCATTTCTGTGAAAATAATTTTAAGTATTTAAACAAGATACGTTTACCACTTGGGTTGGAGAGAGGGACTATAAAGGAGAAAGAAAATGGATGCAGTATGAGTACAGGCTAAAGGAATCTACCCAGTCATTAGTCCCTGAGAGAGTAGAGACTAATCATATGAGGGAGCAAGCATTCTCTGTGTGTTTGAACAGCACCCAGACCATGCAAAGTTCGGCCTTTAGATATGTCCTTTTTTCGGCACTTTTTTTTAATCAATAAACTACCCACAGAGGAATGCATTTCTCAGATTTCAAAGTAAAACATTCTGGATTTAGGAAATGCCAGAAATCAAGAAATTAATGCCAGATCTGTGCAATTACAGCCCTTAATGACATATACCTTCTGTGTTACCAATACATCTGCATATCCAAATCCACACTTTCAAAGTCATATTTAGTTGTATTGACCTTGTCTCTTCCAGCCAGGATCCTTGTGATACATCTAACTGCACCTTCTGTGTACTGCAGCTAGCATGAATGCTGAAGACTCCAGTCATCTGAAGACTTCAGTCATCTCTGTTACACAGTGTTAATTTATCACCAGAGTATGTCCACCCTGAGCAGGCTCTATGAAAAAAATAGTATTTAATCTTGTAGTTACATGGTAACATAATGTGTATACAAAGGGGCTGAATTCAGGCTGACTTCTGAGGATATGACTATGCAATCATGATGAAGCGTTCTTAAATCTTGTGTGACATTCCTAAAGCTTGAAAATGGAAGCCTCAATCAGCCTCCCAAGAACAGCAGGCCAAGAGCAGAATTGCTGAAGGTTCCAGGTATCACATTGACATCTGCTGGAGAAAGCACTTTTAGATCCTTTCAGGCCTTTATAATGGCCTCTGGCAAAGTGGTATCTGGAAGGGATAGTAGGACTACGTTGTGGTCCTCCTGGATATGGGCCTATCCTGTAGAGGGAGAAGGTTGAGAAAGAATCACAAATCTCCACTGTGTGTCCCAGACCTGCACCAGTGTGTTGTGGTGAGCACAGTTTCTGTCCTGATGATTTGGAGTTTAACTTCAGCTCTTTTCCTCCTCTCAGCTGCCCCTGCATTTCTGTTTTCTCTAAGCTATCTGCCCCTTATCCTCACCTACAAGTCATAGTGCAGCCTCCAGTTCTCAGAATTCTTGATCTCATCCTATTTCCCTTGCCTAGAGAGTCCTAGTCTCTCCTCTGTGGTCACCCTACCCTAGATGTAGTGCCATTTCTAGTCACGCAAAGCTCGTTGCTGTTCTTGCCCTGTTTCTTTCTGTACTCTGTCCCAGTTACCCGTAGTTCCTACCAGCTTTCAGTGATCTGCTAGAGGCAAATCTAAAAGCCGAAAGTCTTGTATGCAGTGCTGGTGAAATGCAAGATACAGGGGACTAATGTTATCTTTTGACTCTATGGAGGAACCTAAAGAAGTAAGCAGGCATTCAGAGGAGCTGTAGTTGTGGCTCACCCACATGCAGAGCCTGGGCACAACGGATGGAGGGTCAGGGCAGGTGTTTACAGACTAAAGGAAAATGGTGGGCCAGTAGCTGAGATATTTTATTGCTTCATCTCTTCCCTTGCAGATGGCCCCAGCAAGGACCACTTGTGAAAGCTGGAAAAAAGGACTGCCCTTAGTGTGTTTGGGACAAATATGATTCTGAACTCAAAACTGGGAATTGAGTTGCTGAACTCATTGCTCAATGTTTGGAACTGGTGCTGTAGTTACAGTAGTGTAAAGTAGTATCTATGTGTACATGCCCAAAGCACAAAACATTGGTTTTTTCCTGCGCATAGGTTAATGTGTGTAATTCATTAGATGAATATAACAGACTGCAGGTGCAGAGTTACAGCTGTCAGGGCTGTCCTCTCAGAATTTACTGAACTGTCATACTCTGGCTGCTTGGTTATACATTTTGCAGAGGCTCCATTGAGGTTATAATGTGTACAGGTGAAGATTTTATTTTGCATGTACCTTCAATATACTGAGATCGTACACACCATAGGCATGGAAGGAGATGTTATGTGCGATGTGGGTGATGTTACACAACATGTACTGCTACATAATTTTGCAAGAGAAAAGCAAATATGTATCTGTCCTGACCTAACCCATCAATTTTGCCTACCAAAAGCCAGAGCCAAGCTTTTGTATAAACCTGGCTTACTAGCAGAGACAGAGAGATTGGATTCCTCTATCTGCAACCTGACCCCCAACTGCAAGATTGCCTCCTGATCTTTAGAAGCCTGAAGTATTCCTTCCAGGTTGTTCATGTGCAGTTAGCATGTAATAGATGAAGTGTTGCAAGGCTTGGGGAATGGTTTTTGTGTAGAAATTCTGTATTTTAGAGAACAGTAAACCTCTGTTTGCCAGTGAGTCATTTGAGACAGTAAGAAATCCAAGCAATTGGAATAATGAATCTGAAGTTGATGAGGGGGCATGACCTAGCAGAAATCTGGACGCAATGCCTTTCCTTGAAGGAGGGGCTGGAGAGAGCACAGGAGATGCCAAGAACAATAATAGAAGGGACTAGCATAAATCAGAAGTGGTATCCATGGTTGAGAGAAAGGAGCTGATTAAAGAACTGGCTCAACTGAAAGAAGGAGCAGCTGTAAAGTTCAGCATCTAGGACTGGCAGAAGGGTGCAGTAGCACTGTATCCACTTGATGGAGCCAGTGTTTTTAGGGGCATTGCACATACCTCACAGCTATGAAGAGAATAGAGTAATTTCAGTTGAAAAGGACCCAGAATGATCATCCAATCCAACTGCCCAACCACTTCAGAGCTTACCAAAAGTTAAAGCGTGTTATTAAGATCATCATCCAAATGCCTCTTAAACACTGACAGGCTTGGGACAGCGACCACCTGCCTAGGAAGCCTGTTCCAGTGTTTGGCCACCCTCTCAGTATAGAAATGATTCCTAGTACCAAGTCTGAACCTCTCCTCATGTAGCTTTGAATAATTTCCATGTGTCCTGTCACTGGATACCACGGAGCAGAGATCAGCACTTCTCTTCCTCAGGAGGCTGTAGAGAGCAAATGCAAAACACCAAGGCAGGCAGTTTTATGGGAGCACTATTACACTTCATCCCAGTGTGAGGATGAAGCAGTGAAGAACTTTACATATGCTGATGTGCAATGTGAAGAGGGTCTAGCTGTTGTGGTCAAAACAGAGAACTGGGAAGCCAGGTTCGTGGCACAAACCATTTTCCTTTTCTGTGCCTCAGTTTCTCCTCTTCCCTTCCTGCTGCAGGAGCAGAGATTGTAATAGCTACCCCACTGCACGAAGGAGCGCTAAACTCCTCCTCAGTTTCAGTGTGAAACTCTGCATCTGTTCAGACGGGGGCATCTAAAGAAGGACAAGCTGTTGCAAATGATTACTCTGACTGGTACTGAGTTTCTGCCACAGTGGAGAGGCCCTTCCCCAGCCCATGCTCTTTCACCTGTACCCCAGCTCAGTGAACAACTTTGCTAGTAGGTGCAAAGGACAGAGTCTGACTCATGCTGTAAGTGTTACGAGCCAGAGCATTTTTAGCCAGAGCTCTGCTGTTCTGGATGTGCTCCTTCACTGTACTACTTAGTGCTCCATGGATACCTTCTAGTATTCTCTCTTTGTATCTGCTTCTGGGACTTTAAGGTTTTGGGGGTTTTTTTTGTTTTCTTAGTGTTCATCTTGATGAAAAAGATTTTTCAATTGTAAGGCTGTAGCTGCTCCCTGGATCTCTACAGAGCTCCTGACAAAACCCCAGACCCGGCTGTCTCCTCAAGCAAACACAGCTGACCTGCTGATAGTTGCTTTCTGTAGATGAAACAGCAGGGAAAGGAGCAGGCAGACTTTTCTAAGGTTGTTCCTGAGAGAGTCATGGGAGCAGTGGAAAGGGCATGAACTTTAGTGAACTGACCTAAGGGGAAATTTAACAGCTCATATTAGGTTTTGGCAGCATTTTCTGTTTGACAGGAGCCTGGAGTGAGACAGAGATGTCTGGGTGTGCAAGAGGTATGAGCACAGCCCTATTAGAGCTGTCTTCAAGATGCTATTATCAGCTAAGGGATGCCAGCCCCTCAGGCTGGTGATGGGCCAGGACAAATGGCAGCTTTCATCACAGAAAGCAAGGACAAAGAGCAGTCCCAGTGCCCACAATCATGTACAAGACAAGAACTTTCTTCTGCCACCCGCTCTTTCTCCCAAATATCTGATATTCTTTCCTTGCAGCATTTGGGAAATTGTTAAAACCTGGGAAGAAACACTGCCCACATGTGTTTTTTGCTGCAGTGGAGTAAGGGAGGGGGAGGGTACCTGCAAAAAGGAATGTGTCCTGGGTCATCTTAAGCAGAGTTAGGACCATAAGGCTTTCTTTCTAGTGATTGCAATGGGTTCACTCAAGTCTGAGCAGAAGAAGTTTGATCCAGTGTTTGGAACAATTCAGATATGACCAAACTTGAGCTTAGAGCCCCTACCACTAAAGACTAGGTCAAGCAGATTTAGTTTCCTTTGGTCATTGAGCAGCTGGAGAGAATGAAGCAATCTGTCATGTATTCTTAAGCTGTGATTAATGAGACACGTGTGTGTCAGTTTCAAAGTAAGATGAGACTTCAACAACAAGCAAATTAACAATCATTGCAGGAAAGATCTTGTGAGTGGCACAGAGAGGTGGACCTGTGTTGCTCTTACATACCATCATAACACATATCTGTTTCTTCATTGTGAAAGCAACGTATTTGATTTCGTGTACTCCTAGCAATTTAAAACTTTGTGGCCCTAAATAACATTGACCCTACTTTACTGACAGGTCCTCTGCAGCTGATGCACCCTGGGATGCCTCAATACACAACAGAAAGGGTAGAAAGTCTATAACTACATGTTTCCTCTCTGTGATTCCTGATACAGTGCTATCTGAATGTATTGTTTTTATGTGTGTTGTGCAAACTTTGCATAACTTTTGCTGAGCAGGTAATGAGAGACAGCTGCCAG
>NW_010404307.1:30551-44286 GCF_000710305.1 Buceros rhinoceros silvestris | reverse complement strand
CTCTTTCCGTAACCTTCTGTTACTAAGTCACAGGATAGGTGTTTAGATGGACCTCTAAACTGCCTTGGAGTAGCTATTCTTTTGTCCTTGCTCTGTAAAAATGCTGTGTGCAGGAGATGCCACACCATAGGTGTATTTCAGTGACGTGGTTTTGTGACTTTAATTTCCTTGCACTGTATTTTTCCCTGGGGGCGGGGTACGTGTGTGTGTGCACGCTAAGACTACTAGAGGCTGCAGAAATAGATGACTAACCTCCTCCAGTGTTTTTGAAAACTATGTAAAGATTGCTTGCACTTTCAGGCATGTAATTCCTTTGGAGATCTGCTCTTGACCTTCAGAGCAGATATGCTTTTATGGCTATTCGCTTAAATGCCACTGGAACATTTACAAACAGCTCTTCTGAAAAACAAAACAAAACAAAAGAAAAGAAAAAACCCCAGGCCTCTAGGTTTAATTCCCTCATACATTTGAATGAACAGAGCAATCAAGAGACACAGGGCTTTGGGCAATACCTTAGAAGGTAATTATTCAATTACTTTATGTCATGTTTGTTTCATTGATTAATGATTCTAGTGGTTGGTGAACTGGATTCTGTTCTGACAGAAAAGGAAAGGTTTTATTTAGTCTATGATGATTTCAGGCTGCTTGGTGTTTCAGTGGGAGACTGCAGGTACAAGACTGTCCTGGTGGGGTTCTCTAGCCCAAGGACTCTACTACTTCCAACAGTGCAGATGTATTTAATTCTGTTGAAGGTGATTACATAAAATTGAAGAAATTAATTTGATAGTGGTGACTGTTATAGTACAGGAGACAGAATGTACTGGGGCTTAGAGTTTAAGGTTTAAGAGCGGTACATGCTCTCTCCTCTCTCATGGCCTGCTAATGTGCCCCGCTCCTGCCTCAGGAGCAGTAACAAAGTAATTATTTGTGCCAGACCACGGTAACGATCATAAGCGGACCCCCTTCACAGTCCATGTGCCTCCCAAAACCACACACATGCTCTCTGGAATATGGGCTTGGTTTGCTGAGATGGATTCCTGAGAAGCCTGGATTTCAACTTTGTGTTCATTCAGCTGTTTTACACAACTGTTTGATGTTTCAATATTCCGTTACCTTCCTTTCGGGAAGAAGCGATCTTTCTGCTGTTTAATTACTTCAGGAAACCGTGTGGTTTACTAATGTGAGCAGCATTCCCCAGAATTCTCAGTGCAAGCATACATGCCTCTAACCACACAATTGCATGCACGTATGCAGGCACTCCAGTTCAGAGAGTTCTGTGGTTTGTGTATTCCTATAGAGACAGGCATTTCTGTGGGATCTGCAGGAAAGGTGATGGAAAAATGCTAACTTCCTCTTAGAAATACTTTGGAGGGGAAAGAGGAAAGAGATTGAAGGGATTTTCTTCAAAAATTACCCAGAGAAATCTTCCAGGGTTGGCTGTTTTGGGGGTTTTGTTTTTTTTTTTTTTAAACTCAGTATGAAAATAACTGTCTGTGCCCACTGATTTCAAAATGAACACACTCCCCATTTTGTTGGTAAAATAATTGCTTTTCAGCAAAAAAAAAAAAAGTAGAACGAAGATTTTATTTCGATTATGTCTTTATTATTTATGTTATGCTGGTATCCAAGACTGGAAGCTGGTGTAGCAGTGCAGGTCTGTCTCAGCTGACCTGAGTTAGGCTGTGTGTATTTTGGGATGGAGTCAAGAAAGGCTGTAGATTTGGTTCCAGAAATAGTGAGGTAGGAACAAAGGCAAAAAGCAAAGGAGAACCATAATTACTCTACATATCATCATATAGATTTTACATGGTCTAGTAGAACCAATGCTATTTCTGGGTGATTTTTGCATGCACAAAAATTTAATAGAGGACCCTTGTTCTTATGAAGTTTAGTGGAGGTAACATTATTGATATCTTAAGAGGAAGAAACAGACTCTGTGATACTTCACATAGTAGTCAATCAGTTCTCTCAAGAACGCTGCATGAGATTTCTGAACCAGCAAACTTCTCCTGATACATAAATAGCTCTCAGATCTAATCCCTCTGTATGCAGTCCTCTGTTCCTGCAGTTTCAGATGGAGTCAGATAGCAAAATTCATTTCTGGACTCTATGTAGTTCAGGATTGTGTTGATTTACAGGGGGGAGCTCAGCAGTGAGCGGTTTTCTTAGTATGTAATGTAGTATTAGTGTTTTGTTGTAGTATGAATGTTTGAAGGGATTTTTGTAAATAGGAGGTGCTTCATCTGAGACCGGGCTAACAGCTCCTGCCTCCTGCCCTGGAAATGTAGGAGATACTGCTTTAAAGTCCTTGTGCAAACTGGGCACAGCAGTGAGTTGACCTTGATCTTCCCAGTTAACTGCACTAATCAGTGGACTGTTCTTTTGGAGCTGAGTACATACAGAAGATTGAATCAACAGACAAGAAAAACAAGAAACTTCATGCTTCTAAATGTTAGGGAAATTCTTTGCAATGAATTACTGCTTGATTTAAAATCAGAATTTGTTTTTCTGGTCTCTGGATTGGTCTGTTTCCTTTCCACACCATCTCTCAGCCATCGACACTGTTCCAGAAAAAACTTCTTTATCAAAACTGGTCAATTCCCAAGAAAACTTTCTATGAACTGACACGTATGACTGAAGAGCTACTTTGTTGAAAAATTCTCAATGTATCCGAATTATGAGTTAAAAATTCCTCTATTTTAAGGGCCAAGTTAATTTGCTCAGGAAAAAAAGTGAGTCTTAGGATGCCAAGGGACATTTTAAAAACTATTCTGGAATGTCTAACTAAATCTTTAAGACATCTAGAATCATAGATTCATGTATTTCGATTGGCCTTCTGTACAACGTAGGAAGGAAAAGTGCCAATGTAAGGAGTTTTGTGTTACTGAGGTTTCAAACCATTGTATGCTGATTCAGCTGGCCATGGTGAGATAAATACCTGGAGCTTTAGATTACTTCCTTGCTCCCTGGGATCCCTTTGCAGGATTTTTTTCAAGTATAGATTTCACTGGGATCTAAATAAAAGTATTTGCCTTTTCCCTGTGTTATAAATATATTTATTTTATGCCACTGTTTTTCTGTATGATGCTGTGTAAGTCATTTCTTTCCTCAGTGCTTCATCCCCCTGCCTGTGTATTGCTGTCTAACAAAATTTTGCAACTGCTTCCTTCTGCAACATTTGCAAACTCTTCATGTTCTGTAGTGATATTGCTAAATATAGCCACAGACAAATGGGAAAGGAACAGGCTTACTGGGGGAAAAGGGCATCAGACTCTTTCACTACTAGAACGACAGAGGCAATCACTGTCAGTCATACAGAGATTTTTGTGGACCTGCCAATCAAGATGGCAGCTGTTTTGGTACAAACGTGTCCTTCTGCAACACTGGATCTTTCTTCCTGATGTCTCGCACTCCTTGTGTTACCAGCTCCTGCCTTTATTATGCTTTCTTCCATATTAGGTCACATTCAAGTGCTCTGTGGCAGTTGTGAAGGGGCATACAGCGTTAGAAGGAGTGTTGCTTTTTGGCAAAGAGCACTTTTACATCTGTGAGTGCTTTGTGTTATCCCCTCTAGAAGAAGTCTACTGTACACGTCACTGCTTGTCCAGGTGAGTCATTTTTTCCTCCCAGAGATCTGCTTTGTTAACTTCAGTATTGGCACATGGACATCTAGAATTTCCACAGACTTTGAGGCTATTTCAAGAGGGATATTAGCACAGCAAGAAGTTCGCTATCCTTTCCATCTTGTCTCAGAATATTTAACGTAACTCATAGGTGCTTGTTCACATGCTTCAAAGGTGTAACAAGAACTCCCAGCTCCAACAGCTGGAGATGGTGGGCAGTCCAACACATACGCTGCTGTTTTTAAATTCTTTTAAAGTGTTGTTAATGTCTCTTTCTCTTTCACCTTTTATTCATATCGAACAGTCATTACAAGAGCCTTTAACTTTGTTGCCTCATAAGTTTTTTGTTTGTTTCTCCAAGACAGAATTGTAATTAATATTTCTCACAATGCTATCATCTCTGACTCATGATTTATTGAAATTGATCAATATTGAAAATGAGTCTGTTAGACTTAGTTCTTTGTGCATACTGTGTGCTCATGTGCAAAGCCCAGTGGGACTATGAATAAGAGTGGTTTTATCTCCTGACTGTCTGCTCTGCGTCTGCATCATTCTTACTAAGTCCAATATCAGTCAATCTGATCAGGTGATTTAAGGATCAATTGGACCAGCTCTGATAAAAGCTTAGGTTGTTTTTCAAAGGGATCTGCTATACACTAGGCTGTAGATAGCAATTGGAGTACATGTACAGAACTAAAATAATAATGAAGTAATTGCTTAATTATTAGTTCCATTTAATTGCTGTTTATAATAGCTGTGTGTCCGTATGATGGTTCTCCTTGACCCAGGCTTTCAGAGTGAGTGCAAAACATCTGCATATTTGCATGCACTAAAGTAATTCCAAACCTACCCTTAGCCTCCACACGCTTTTTATTTTGGAAAGTAGTACAAAATCTGCTTTCAGTATGTAGCTTTGTTTTCAATCCACGTGTGCCCCAGTTGATCTTGCTATCTCTTAGTGTTTTTCTTTTTCTTTAGGGAGGACTTGGATGTTCATGAGAGCTCTTCTGATCTTTTTGTTTCAAATTAATTTTTCTTCCTATATATTTTTCTCTTCTAGCATCAGTGATCCATTTATTTTCAACTTATGTCATAAAGATCAATCTGTAGGAGACCAGATGTGTTCCCGTTATTCCTATCACGATATAAAAGAGATTCATCTGATGCGCTTTCTTCTGCAGGTAGGAACTAACATGCTTGGACATCAAGGGAAAGCTACAACAGCAGTAATGACATGTGACTGAAAACTGTGTGTACGATTTTTACTAAGACTGCTGAGATTTCTTTCTTTGACTCCCAAAATGCTTTTGCTCCCATCTTTGCTTCAAATTCCTTATACTCACCAGAGTGCCTAAGCACCCTCATTGGAGTGGTTGGCTTATTAGTTAGGCTAATACCGTTCTTCACAGTTTATCTCAATGTTTTTGAAAATAAGACTTGAAAATTGACTTGAAATCAACTGCCTGTGTTTTGATGGAAGCTTCCGCTGAGTGTCTGACTTCCAGTAGTACTCAGCTCCCACAGACTTCAGTAGTTTTGGACATCAGTGGATTACGGATATGTGTAAAATGCTTACTCTGGGCCTCTTAGAATAACTTCCAAATTCTACATATGATTCAATAAATGGATCGTAAGTCAGAGTAGAGGATCTGAATCCTCTTTGCCTTTAGATGCCCAGAAGCTACTCTTCACCAGTGGCCTGGTACCCTTTTAGTTTTGTCTGGTTTAAATTAGCCTGTGATGAGAATCACTGAAGAGTTGTACCTAGGGCTCCTTGCAGCAGCAGAGCCTCTACTTGCTCTAGTAGCAGTCTTGTGCAGTCTAAAGTGTACTTCACAGATGACTTCTGACAAAATACAGCACTTTGAAGCAGCCAGAACTAGTTACCTGTTTTGAATCCATTTTTGGAAGCCTGAGATTTAACAAAGAGTTAAGAAATCATTCATGAAATTCAAAAGTTGGAGAAAATGAGGCTGATAATTGCCTTATGTCATGTAGCATGACATTCATCCATGACTCAGCCCTGTATTGTTTTATATTTAATAATGTATGCAAAATGGACAATTTTAGTAGGTAAGTTTTGCTCCAGGATACAGCATATTTCAGTGGCTAGGTCACTCTCCAAGCATGTATAGGAATTTTAAGTCTTGTTCAGAGTAACTGAAACTTTTTTCTTACATCACTGGCGAGTAACCTGGGCAACAGAACTGTCAGTTCTTCTGTTTTGTGAACAGCATCAAAGTTGCAGCAGAATCTTGTCACCTTCTCATATATTCATATCTGTGTATGCATGGATTTTTTTAAACATGTTTAATGGAAATGTTATTTGTGACACAAAGCAAAAAATGGAGATTAGTAAAAAGAGTCTTTGAATGGGCCTGGGGCAAAGGGAGGCTTGTTGGTTTGAGCGGGTTTTGTGGGGTTTGGGGGATTTTTTAGGGTTTTTGCTTTGTTTCAGTTAATGAACTGAAAACTCAGGTATCTGTATCAGCTCTCAAAATCTTGCACTGGGACTCCATGCCAGAAACTGCTTTGAAAAAATATTGCAGAAAAAGAAGAGTTTACCCTGCAGGACAGGTGGATCAGCTGTCTAGGCCACTCTTGGGCTTCAGAGAGCTGACCTGTTCATGCACATAGCCCAGCTCAGAGCAGAGCACTGTGAAACCATCCAGCCTCATTCTGTAATGGGGACACTTGAGCAGACTTGGTTTGGAAAGCTGAGCTTTGGAGCAAATGCTGCAAGCTGTTTGTTGTCATATGAGCTGCTCTCAGATTACCTTTATACTTTATCTGTAAATCATGTGTGCGTTTTTCTAGGTTTATATTGCACCTGCCACATTTGGACTGAAACTCATGCTTGGGTTCCCAAACACTACATGATATTTATAGTTTTACTTGACTGACTCTGGGGAAGAAAAAGACCACTCATGGGGTAAATAACAGGATTATATGCAAATGCCCAACATAACAAGATGTGGAAACATTGCAGAAAAAAGGGGGTGAAGTTTCAACTTTGGTTATTTAAAGCTTCAGTAAAAAACGTCATAAACTCTCCTTCCTCCTTTGCTGCTACTAGTCAGCATTGTTTTGTCATTTCTGTTGAGCTCACTATTCATTTAGAAACCAGTGTCGTCACTTTCTAAAAGAAACTCTTATTTAGCATCCCCTTTTCCTGTAATCTTTCTCACGTAATTAGAAGTTAATGCTACTAGTATTTTGTTAATCACACTGAGATTTCAAGTTAAAAATGCTTCCAAAGCAGCAGGAGGAGGCGGGTGATGGAACCAATATCTGGAGTCTGGTTTTGCTTCAGAGAAACATTGTCTCCTAGTCAAGCTAGTAGAATCATTCCTACAGCTGGAGAAATTGGAAATATTAGACATATTTTGCTACACTTCACATTTGATACAAAATCAAGGCTTCTTTTTAAAGCCCTGAAGTACTAGACAGGCCACGATAGACTCTTTGCAGCACTAGGCTTTGATTTGCAGCTTTTCACACTGTGAATAATTTATCTTTCTAGGAGATCGCCTTGGAAATATTCTTAAAAAATGGTTACTCCAGATTTCTTGTCTTCCATGACTGCGACCGAAATAAGATATTTAAGAGGTAATCACTACTTCATAACAACATGAATGTTACTTCACAACATGAATGCCCAGGTGACACTCCTAGTCTATAGTCCACTTATCCTGGCTTCAGATATCTGTCTTGTGCTGCCCCAGGTGCTTTTTCTTCAATTTCAGCTCCTTGGTCTTTAATGGGTTACTCTCAAGCAAAGCTATAAAATTTTCCTTTTGCTGACCTGTGAATTCTTTGGAGCATTACATAGTCATTGATTTATCAAGGGAGCTAATATATGTGTAGGATTCTTCAAGCACACAGTGGTGTGTTGTTACGTCCCTGCATCCCAGGAAATGGTGATTGCTGCTTCATCTCACAAAGTTGAAGAGCCACCTCCATCTCACTTCATAGCACTGGGTCAGAGAAGATTTCTTCCTGCTTTGTTTCAGCACATGAACATAAAGTGTCATTAGCTTCATGTTAATTTCTAATCAGTCATCAGTTCCTTTTGCTCCTGAAATCTCCAAGCAGTTTCTAATGGAGTATTGCTTAAAAAGAGGTCAATGCAGATTTATCTATTCTTCCTTTCTAAACTGGCTGTATAGTGTGGCTACTTAAGAATCATCAGGTTCTGCCCCAGAGCCAGCTGCCTTGTTTAGCCCTTGTCTTTGCTGTCTCCCAGCTCTGACAAATATCTCTTGGGGGAATCTTGCAGAGGCAGTTCAACATAAGGTTTTGATCCTCAGCTGCCTCTATTGCCCCTCAGCTGAAGATCTACAAACCTGTGTATTTCAAGATGAGTACAGCTTAGACATTTTAGTACATCTGACATTACAAATCCCCAGTAAAAGTAAATAGCAGTGGTTGAAATGCGGGTTGATATTCCTTCCTGCCATTTTTGCTAGATATGTATCTGAGTGCATTTTCATTCTTTAGCTTTAGTTAATAGTACCTTAAACCACCTTATCATAAGTCCATAGCCCTATATATCAATCCAAGGTCCTGCTTAGGAATGAAACTGCCTTTATCCAACCCACAGGTAACTTCTTAATATTAAATGTGTGCTTTTGTTGTCTTGCAGCCTTGTCCTGGGTAGAGTCTCGGTGAAATGCTGTGGCATCCTTCAGGAAGCAAGTTGCTGTCAGGACATGATATAGTATATATACATATGTAACATATACAGATAACTGTTTAAATAATTATAATGTGACCTTTCATATCTCCTTTAGATTTTGCTCTTTCCAACCTGCTTTGAAGTCAAAAGGGATAACAGAAGAGTCCCTGAATATAAGGTAAAACAGGAAACACCGGATAACTGTAGACGGGTGTAATTGCATAAGTTGCACCTTTAAAAGAGCATCTAGAAACTTACCTGTTTGTGCCCCCTATTTTAAAGATGCAAAGGTGTCCCCAAAACTCCAACAAGCATTCTAGTGTACAGCATCCAAGGTAGGAAGACATGAAGAAAAACTTGAGTAGCTGACTCAATAATTTTTAATAATTATTACCCCCTTAATATGGCTTTATTGGTAAACTCTACACAAACGGTGTGGGAAAGAGACAGTGAGGTAAGGTTAGAGCTAGTTCATAATGCTTCTTTGTAATGGCCTCTTTATGGAGTGTTTAAGGCAGATATACAAATGGATGTTTTGACATGTTACAGTAACTGTGCCGTGGAGATTTCAACTTGTCCCTGAGATCACTGCAGGAAAATAAATTTGTCCTAGCGGGAGGTGATTGAGAGCACATTCTGTGCTGACCGTGAGTTACTTGCATATCTGTAACTATTCTCAATCTGAAAATTTGAGAAACACAACCCTAAGTCGCCAACTGGCATCCTCTGGAACGACCACCTGGAGGCTGGAATACTGTTGAGATCTGAAGGGCTGATTGACCCAATTAGTTGTGGCCTGTGTCAGCTGTAACTCTCTTTTTAATTTTCACTCTATCTATTGTAGATCATTATCTGTCTTGTAAGTGAACATCTTCAGCTTGCAAAAATATCAGTGCAGTATGGAACCAGCTCTGGCTAGAGACTAACCTACGCCAGAGGTGATGGTTGACTCTATGGAGCATGACTTGTGTTCTGCATGGACTAACCAATAACTCACCACAGGTTTTCCTTTCCCTGTGCTTGCTAGGTGCTCAACAGGTGGCAATGTCTTGAGATAAGATGCACTGTGACTGCAGGAGCTTTGAGCTTTATCTGGGCTTGTGTGTATTGTGAGAAACACTTGACTCCTGTTTGGTCTCAGAGATTGAGGCAGGCTGTGTATCTAGGTCTAAAGTAGCCTGTCCTGAATCCCAGGAGGCTCCACCTTCAGTTTTTCTCCATTGACAGAGAGAGGACCCCATGCACCTTATTAACTCCGAGAGTGTAAGAGTGCCTTTGGCGTAGCTTTGGCTGGGACATGGTAGAGCACGAGCTGAAATAAAATAAACATATAGTGCCACTGCCTAAGTAATGATCCCAGAAAAGTTGTGCTTAAGTGGAAAGTTAGAGAAAATGATGCTACTAGGCACACGTCCCTTTACCAAGCTCTGGCTGGAAACTGAAGGAATGAGGACTTGATGAGTTTGTTTTTCCCTCCTTTGAATTCTGGAGCTGCTCTTGAGTTAGGAAAAGATTTAAGAGCAGTACAAGGGGCTCCTTCCCCATCTAGGGGGCAATGGCCATCTTCCATAGCATTCCAGCTTTATTTGCCCTACCAGAGACAGGGAGGCAGGCCACACTAAGCTCTTTGCCCAGACACGCTTTTAATACTTGCACAGGTGAAGCACATAAAGAAAAAAATTACTAGTTTGGTGTATCATATGGTTTTGAGGTAGTAGCATTTCTGGGAAAGCCCATATCAATTTTTCCACCTAGTCCACAGGAATGATGCCCAGGCGTTCTGACTCCCAGGCTCTACTGCAGCCATTTAAAAAATGATAATGAGTTGTTACTGGAAACTGAGTACTTTGCCCCTGGCATTTTATTCTTCATTTGAATATACTTAAATGTTTGCCATCACCATATGTTACTACGGTTGCAGCCAGTACCTCTTCTCATGTCATGCTTGACTGCTTTTATAATCTGCTCATTGCTTGTACCTGTATATTGCTATTTACAGGCTGTCAGCACTCTCTGCCCTAGGGATGTGATTTGAGCAAGTGAATCTGCATGCTCAGGTGCACACAAGTGCATGCGCATGTGTGAACAGAAAACTAATAGTACTGTGGGAACAGTAGATCCGATTCATCGATTCACCAGCTGACTCTTGGACGATGGAAGAGGGTGACTCT
Source organism: Buceros rhinoceros silvestris (assembly GCF_000710305.1). Lineage (NCBI taxonomy): Eukaryota > Metazoa > Chordata > Aves > Bucerotiformes > Bucerotidae > Buceros > Buceros rhinoceros. The sequence continues at coordinate 33,814 of NW_010404307.1, read as the reverse complement.
TAGTCACCACTTAAGTGATATGCTCGGGACCCCTAAAAAGAACAATTTTTTCTCTACCCCTTCTCCCTTCTGTACTTTTCTTGGAGGGAGACTCAGAGGCTGACAAAACAAGTGTAGGTGGTGGTGCTAATTGTGTCATCCAAGTTAGAGATCACTGCACCCAGGTATAGCACCCAAAATGCCAGAGAACTTGCTATGGAGAGTCTAGCCCTTGATGGCAAACAGAATCACTGGTTGTTTAGCTCTAAGCATTATTTTTGCACTGCTTAGTTACTCCTTAGCATAATATTTGCGTCTTACGCCTCTGCTGAACTGGAATGGGCTCATGGTTCCTACCCTGACAGTGCCTATCTGAAATTCTTTGAGGAATTGTAAATTCCACTAGCAGCAGAAGGTTTCCAGGTCTCTTCCTTCTCCTTCAAATGGTATTTACTGAAAGTAGTTTAACTCTGTCTCTACCCTATGAAAATGAACAGAACTAATGTTTGGGGCCCAGTGGTGGGAGTAGAATTACTAGAAAAAACTATCTTTTTGAAGATTCCTTCACTGGACACATGCACACGAAAGACCAAAAATACCCCAAACAAATCCAGTCATGGAGAACATGTTGTAGGAACAGGCTCAGATGGAAATAGTTGTTTTCTCAAATGCACCCTTTCCCAAATACACATCTACTTCAGTTATTTTGTATTTCATTTTAGAGACCACACAGATCTGCTGCTTCTAAAACTAAGTAGAAGAGAACTGCGGGAAAAGGGAGGAGGAAGGATGTAATTTTATTAGCTTGGACTAGATTCTACAGGACATGGTCTGCAGAGTGCCTTCGTATATTTCAGGGTTGTTTGCCTCTTAATCTCCATTCTTCTTGGTTATCCTTTGCAGAGGAATTGGGTGTAAGGAGTAATGGGAAACTTGGCTTCTTTGAAGGGCTAGGTGCCACGTTCTTTAACCCGTCCAGCTTGTCTGTCTCATCCTGACACATCTCCAGGCAGGAAGAGCACAGGTTTTTCTCTGGTACTAAGTAAAGCTTTTCTGTGCGTTTAATGGAGTCAGCATGCTCTTCTTGCTGTGTTGAATCTGGGAAAGGGTTTCTTTCTGCATTCAGTTTCTTGAGCTTGGGAAGCCTTTTCACACTGTTTGGGATGATGGTCAAGTTGTTGTCAAAAAGACCTATCTCCCTAAGTTCCTTCAGGGCCCCAAGAGTGGTGGGAACACTGTCAAGACAATTCAAGCCAAGGTTGAGAATACGCAGGTTCTTGAGGAGGTTCAACTCTTGTGGCAGATTTTTGGTGGTCAGCTTGTTGTTGCATACATTCAGGTAGAAAAGGTTCTGAAGAGTACCTATTGCCTTGGGCAGCTCCTCAAGCTGATTACTATGCAGGTCCAGCCAGCGCAGATTCTGGAACTTCTGGATGCTGCTTGGAATCTTTTTTAACATGTTTCTGCTCAAATCAAGTTCATCCACATCATCCAGTTTCAGAATACACTGAGGAAAGCTGGTGATACCCATGTGGCTTAAGTCAAGACGGCGCCCTCCATCAAAAGATATCCGGATGGAATTTTTGGCAATTTTCAAGGTGATCTTCTTTCCTTTTTGACCTTTTGCCATCTCTCCACTGAGAGACAGACATACATACCAGACTCTGTGGATAAAGCATAGGAACTCCAGTAAAGCCTTTGAAAGCAGTGGCTGTTAATCCCTAATTAAAAAACAATGTAATTACATAGATATAAATTAACATGTGACTGCTGTACTCTTCAGAAGTTGTTTTTTTTTTTTAAGGTTAGAACTTTTCAACCCTGAAGCTACAACTCTGAAAGTTCTTCCTAAAAGTATCTTAAGTAGGTGATATTCTAATAATTTACAATATTACTTATTACTTTACAACACCTGTATTGCAATACCCAGTGACATTACAAGTGGCAGAAACTTGCTGTCTTTCATTCCTAGATACAGATTTTAGCTCAGCATGTAATGAAACAGAATGAAATGTGTTGTTATCCATCAGCTGTTTGAGGACCCGAGCAAAACATATCGTGGGTCTCAACTCAGTCCTTAGGGACTGCACTAAAAGAAGCTATTCCAAATTGTACTTCTACTACCAGACCAACAGGTCGCCTTCTTTACAGGCCACGCATCTCTTGACAGGTTGGTTAAACATCCTGTTTAATGGACCTGAGATTTGGGTACCGGTCACTGTTGGAAGATTAAATACTTAAAACAAATGATTAAGAGTCTTGTTTTAACCAGGACCTCAGGAAAATAGTGAGCTCCTATATTTTCCAGTACTGCTTGCAGTTCATACGTACTTGCAGGGCAGACTGCAACAGGGGATCCGTGTCAGTGTTGCTTAATGACATGTTAAACTAGTCGTCGCTAAGAGACTCCTGTGCTCTCAAGGACAGACTCTGAATACTCTAACCTTCTTTCCATCCATGCCGTGGGATAGATGGACACCCACTGCAAAGATGCCCTGCCCTCAAAAAATGCATGTAGGTGTTCTGTTCTGACACTCAGCATGTGCTACGTGCTTTGTTCAACTGAGGCCTTTGAGTAGTAGTCCACTGTAGTCTCAGGTTTGGTGAGCTATCTTTAATCGAAGGTCATCAAATACAGCCACTGATTATGGCTAGTGACAAAAGAAATAGGCTGATTCCCTGGAAATGGATGACAATGTTCCTCTCAGCCAGAGCACAGTGAGGAGCATGAGTTACAGCTGGTTTATCTCAGGATAGTCTGGGTGCCCTAGCATTTAATTGTTCAGAGTTATATCACAGCTTTGATGAATGATTGTTTGGGTCAAAATATGGATTTGGCTACAATACATTTCCCTATTAGAAAGGCTTCATTACAAACCCTTCAGGCTCTTTGGCTACTCATTAATCATGTGCAAATACGTGAAGGGGAAGCTCGGACTACAACTAAGGCGTTTCAGCTCCTTTTCAATTACATGCAATAGCTAAAAATAATGCAAAAGCAAGGGGGATCTCTGCCAGTTACCACCCACCCTCTCACGAGCTCCGTAATGAGGCAGAGGCAGCACAGTAAGGTCACTCTTGCCCCAAGGATATGTTCCAAAATTGAGTCTTCATTATTTTATATAAAAATATTTAAACACAGTTAAATCTTTCTGTGTCTGTCACTCCCACATTTCTATCTCTCACCAGTACTTACAGAGCCATATTACCATTATATCTGAAGGCTTCTCACTCTTTGCTGTATTTAACCTTACAGTGCCCCAGGGACAATTTCAATGCTATTC
>NW_010404307.1:28811-30481 GCF_000710305.1 Buceros rhinoceros silvestris | reverse complement strand
CTTTCCCTAGTATAGGCTGGTAACTGAAGCAAAGTACTTTACCATGGAAAATTAAGCACTTCTTCTACCTTTGTTAATGTTGCTTAAATAATTTTTCCAGGAGTGGGTAGGTTCTGGAGATCAACACAATATTTTTTAAAAATCACAATTCACTCATTTTAAAGATTTCATGCCATATTCTTGTTGGCAATTCTGTGAAGATCAAGCTCGGCTGCAAGGGAAATGCCAAAGCCCCACTTGCTGGTACAGGACACTCTGAGTCCCTTAGTGGTGCACAGAGGGTGCCCACCATGCTTCAGAAGAAGATCTGCAGGACAGCTTCCTTACACTTGGGCAGGATGGAAAGAGAATTTCTGCTTCCTGCAATTGATGTGAACCTGGTAACTTTAGTGTCCAACTTTCTCGTTGTTTGAATTTTGTGTTGGATGAGTTGACCAAAACATTCAGTGCATTTTGATTGGTGAAGCTCTTCAGTTCAGCCAAGTGTGCCTTTAAAAAATGAAAGGGAGCCTCAAGGAAAAATACTTTTTTTTTCTAAATTAAAAATTACAATTTCTTTTAAAATGCTTTTTAAAATATCCTTAAAACTCTCAGAAATAAAACATTTTTTCAGTTCCTAGTAATTTTTTCATATTACTTTTCATTTAAAATCTAAGGGGAAAATATTGATCCAGAACAGTGTCCTTTGTTAAACATACCAGCTAGCCAAAAAAATCGGACCGTTCTGCATCTGCTCGTCAATGCCGGTTCCCAGTGCTGGTGTCCCCCTGCGCTGTACGTGCCTGGGAGCACTAGAGGGAGCCTGGAGTACAAGGTTGAGTGCTGGAGGCTTGTCAGGAGTAACTGCAGTTTAACCTTTTGCATTTGGGTACTTCTCTGTCAATAGCCCTTGCCTAGCTGTTACACAGTTTGAACCTGGACCTGTCTGATATTTAAGAAGTCCAAACAAACAGGTCAGTGCAATTTTCCTGAAGACAGATCTCCGTATGATGCATTGGATAATGCCCAGGCTTCAAAGAGATTTAGCCACTTCCTTTATTTTGATATTTTTAAATCCTACCGTGGACCTCTAAGATGCACTGATCAGAAAAACATGAGTCCCGAGGGAGTGCTCACGCTTTCCAAGTGCTATTTCCTTTGGGTAAAAAGTTGGAGCAATGTTTCAAACTTCCAAAAAGGTGATTTACTGTCCCAAAGATAGGAATTAGTATTGGAGCTCTGCAGAAACACTGCAGCTCACCAGAAAACTTGAAGGGGGTGAATAGCCCTCTTGTCTCTGCATGCTTGTAAACTAATTATCAGTGTTTCACAGAGATGTAGCTGGAGATAATGGGCCTTACTTAGCCACATCTCATTTTCTTTAGCTCTACAAAACAGGGCTCCAGTTCTGTAGCCACTGATATTAAAAATTCAGGAATCACAGGAGCCCTCCTGCTGTAAATGTTAATTATTCCTGTTCGATCTCATGCTTACAGTGCATATCCTGGGAGAGCAGAGGGAGAGGTACACGTGTTGCCCTACTACCTAAGAAATGATGATGAGGGAACTCTCTTTACTCGTTTTCCCTAAATCCTCTGAGTTGCTGGCAAGCCTTCATCCAGGGGTGGGGGATGTTCTATTTCTATGTGTATAAGGTCTCACTAATGAGGATTGTGACTAGAAAACTCTTT
>NW_010404307.1:604-28721 GCF_000710305.1 Buceros rhinoceros silvestris | reverse complement strand
CCCATTTTATCCATGCTTGGTCTGGACTGAGGTTTTGAAAGCTCTGGACTAACCCCCAAGCTTTAGGAGTGCTACACAGCCCCAGAGCTTTGAGGCTCACCTGATGCAGAAGTGAATAGAAAATACGTCAAGGGCATCATGCTGTCTGTGGAGGTCTGTGTTGCTGGGAGCTGCAGGGAGGGAACAGACCTTGAGCATCAGGAAAAGGACTGTCAGCGTCTCTCTGAGGTAAGGAAGGATTGGAGATTACTCCTTATCTGTACTTAAGGGCGTGCACAGGGCCCAGTCATGACCCATTGTAACTTAAGCCCATCCTAAGAAGAAGATCCCATCCTAGAAAACACAGATTTGGACCGCGATGATGCAAACTCTTCTACCTGAACCTTTCTTCTTCCTTTCTCAGCATAGGGCTGGCAGGAGCAGAACAGGCCTTCTGCATGTGACACTGTCTGAGTGTTTCAGAACATCCTCATCTGTGGGTCTGCCTGTTCTTGCCCTCCCACAGGCTGCTGCTGCCTACTTCACTGCACCCAAAGCTACACAGAACCATCTTGATCCCACCCTGAGCTAGTCAGTTCCTCCTGGAAGTCTCTACACTGCAGAGTGGGCTTGCCAAGCCTAGGGCAGAGCTACACACGCCCTGCACCTCTCTGGAGGCAGGAAGGCAGTGGGGTGACATGTTACAATCCCCCTGTGGAACAGCTCTGTGGAAACACTTTGATACAAAACTTAAAACCAGCCCTGGTATAGTGAATGATTTTGCACAAAGCCAAACTAGGGTAGATTTTTATTTCCCTTCTTGCAAACCTGCTAGCATTTCTTTGTTGTTGGATACGACCTGTGTGGAAGACTGCCTAATTCACTGACTACCTATCTTAAATGCAGTCTCTTGTTAACAGGTGGGTTTAGACTAAACCCTGCCATGAGCAAACAGAGAGAGGTTTTCTTCCTTAATATTATTACTTTTCCAGATCGCTTCAGAGCCACTGTGCTATAACACAGTGTAAGGTCACTTATAAACCCAAGAGCCACCAAGAATAAACAAAAATATTGTTTCATATTAACAATCCTGCCAGACTGCCCCCTTGCATAAGATCTTACCGGCTAGCAGCTTAGAAGACGAGGTATGGATGTCACAAGCTGCCTGGTTTTTCCTGTTGTGTGGGATGAGCCTTCGTGGTCTATTACTGTGCCGTTGTCTGTCTACTCTTCTTCGAGTAAGGAATTAGTCTTTCAGTCTGTAAATACACCCATGAGAAAGGAGCACGGGACAATTTCCTTTTCACAGTCTGCAATTCTGGATCGTACTTCCTTGATGGCAAATGGCAGCTCTTCGAGAAACTTGTGAATGCGGGTGTGGCGGTGCGGCGGGAGGGGCGGGGAGGAGGAGTGGTGAAAAGGGCTTCCCTAGCGGTCTTACTTCCTTGATGGCAAATGGCAGCTCTTCGAGAAACTTGTGAATGCTGGGGTGGCGGTGCGGCGGGAGGGGCGGGGAGGAGGAGTGGTGAAAAGGGCTTCCCTAGCTCTGGGGTCTTTCCATTCAAGTCGCCTTCCGCAGCCTGTGAAACTTCCGTTCCTAAGCAACGGCAGTGCTAGGTGCTTGGAGATCATTAGCATAAAGCTTGGTTCCAGCAAGTGCGAGCTGGACGGTGAAGGACTGGATGGCATGCAGTGTCTGGGAATGCTAGACTTCAGATTAGGCAGAAATAAAAAGCGTCTGGGCCTCATTAGAAGCTATTCGTCAGCTTCTAACATTGCCTTAAATGTCCGTTTCAGTTATTTAGCTATTTCATTTTACTTGGCTGTAACACACTGTGAGATACTTGTATGTGTGTGTTAAAACTCACAACATTTGTGATGCCATCCTAGAGTGTGCCGGATCAGACAGATAGGGACACAAGTGTAGCAGAGAGCATACGACCTGCAGTGTATTTTACCTATCTGTGACCCTTCAGCAGTGCAGTTAGTACTACAATTTCCCATCATAGCATGTGAATTTACTGGAACTGTGTCTGTAACTGGGTCTACTAAGCTCAAGCTTTTAGTAACTGGTTGCAATAATTTCAAAATAGTATCTGGGAAAAAAGAGTAATGGAAAAGAAATAGCTCTTTTAGAGCTATTAGAAATAGTGTGGTGTGGTAGTAGTCATTCCTTGCAAGAGATGCAACATTGAGGTCCCTCTCTTGCTGGTAATGGGTCCAGGATATTATTGGCATGAAGCAGCTGATAATGTTGGTGTGTTTGGCTGGTTCCAAGGTTGGAGATTACATTTTGCTCACCCCAACAAATTAATTGAATTTACCTGTTCTTTTTCTTCACGACCTGAAGTGTGCCTGAGTGCAGCATTTCTGCAGTGGAAATTTTATCCCTTTGTCTCGCTTAAGCCTGTGAATACACATGATGCAAACAGTGTTACGCAAATGAGGGAGATTCCTTTCTCCCTTCCTAGCCATTTCAAGACATCCTACTTCAATGAGGCCTACTTATAATATTATATTTATTTTAAAACTTTGCATTATATGTCTATTCTTTAAGGACAGAGTAAGAATACCAAGAAGGTGGACTGGTACAATTAAACAAGGATGCTGTACCTTTATTCTAGAGTAATCCAACTTAGCACTTTTCTGAATTTGATAGAGACTTGACTGCTTCACAGAGAAAGCCTCTTTAAATAGTAAGATTTGGACCTAGTCTGTGGCTTACCAGGAAAGGGATTTTTGTTACAATATTTTTGGTAATTGCAAAGATTCTCTAAGAAAAGTGGTTTCTGGAAAGCCCTGGCACTGTTTTGCAGACTTAAGAAGTTTGAAGGATGGAAGATGAAAAGAAAATGAAAACAACTTTGTGAAGTCCAAGAATCCATTAAGTTTATTGGAATTTTAGTATTAATTTCAGTGGGGGCAAAATCTTATCCTTTGAGATGATCTCATCTGCAATGAATCTCCAAATGGGTTGAGATCCACCTATCTCTAGCAAATGGAGAGCACTGGCTATCACAAGAGTGAGATCATAGTCTGACGTTAATGGAAGATGGATTAATAAATCACTTATATATTGTGTGGCCAAAGGTGGATCATCATTAGTACACATCATGCTTAGATTCTGCCATGGCTAGTGCCCTACAAATGCCTTATAGATGTAGAAAAAGATGGATATATAGGTACTTCTGGTGACTTCACATAACTTTACCCCCTCTTGAAGTTTAGTTATTTACATTTATAAAGCACTTCTCCTGTTTCTTTTTCAAACCAGCAATTGATTATTAATTTATTTTTAAATGCATTTACTGCGGTTGGATAGCTGCACTTGAACTACTTTGAGCTTTTACTGTGCTGGCTAGAGAGGTGTTGCATGAAGAAATGCTGATTGATTACCAAGGAGAAGGGAGGAACAGGCTTGAGCTGCCTATAATGTGATTCATGTTCTGAGCCCCTGTGAGTCAGTGAGGGAGAATGCAGTATTCCACATCTCTGGGGGCTTGGCATCCTGCTTGGCATCCCCCTGAGATCCAGAAGAATGGCTCTTACAGGGGAATGACAATTAACCTTGCATATTTTCACGTCGTGGTGAATTCATCAACATCTTTGAGTTATCTAGTGGCTTCCAAAATCAGAGAGGATTGTTTTGACCCTTGTAGCTGTTTAGGTCTTGTGACAAGCACAACAAGAGTTCCACTAAAAGGTCACGGCACCTACAAGTCAACATGTGTTATGTATACTTGTGTAACAAATATACACAGACTGACCCAGTTTAGTCCTGAGTATAGTATTTTATAATTCTCCCACTTCAAATGTTGGAGGACTGATGGATTGAGCAGGTTCGTACATTCAATGATCCCCTGCTTTCTAACTCAGCCATGAATCCAAAATAAACCTGGGCAGTTTTAGTGAGTGAATCTGCCCCTGTGGAAAGAGAAAAACCTAACTTGATCCCTCTATGATAAACATGCTAATCCGATCACACTTCAAATGATGCCAGGAATCCTGATCCTGTTCCATCCCTTTGATATACTCTGTCTGAGTTCCAAATGTCTGCTGTAGACCTTACAAAGACCAGTGGGGCAAAGCTCTGTGAAATCTCCATATAGTGCGAGAGGGCTGAATTGCAAAGAGTAAGTGCTCACGATATCTGTTTTCTACTTTAGAATTCCTACATTTTTGAGCCACATGAAGCTCACACTGGGGGTGCAAAACCACCATAACTATCCTGTAGTCAACAGACTTCCTTCTGATTTCCATTGTGTAATTTAGACCATCGTATCATGTATTAATTTTTTAAACAAAGAGTGAAGATCCTATTTTCTTATATCAGATATGAGCAACACCTTTTTGTGTTGCCTGGTTTCTATAAGCATAGCCTATCATTGTTAGGTTTCATATGCTTAGCAGGAGAACTAAACAAAGCTCAGGAGTTGTAGACGATATGCTAGAATTGGTCCTGGGTTTGTGTTTGTTCATGGAATAGGTTATTACTTAGGCTGTGCAAAATCCTTCCCTCAGATACACACCTTTCTCTGAAGAGAGTGCCTAAACAAGGAGTAAAATGCTATGTTGAATAAACCATAGTATTTTTCCTTTATGTACACTAACTGGTCAAGGAGTGAGTAGGCAGTAAAATAATGATTCATAATCATGAGAGGTAGTTTACAAGAATTTAGTAGTGCAAATTCAATAAAACTGTATTTATATGATCATAGACTGTTCTGATGTTTGATTTAGAACTTTGAGGCTGCTTCAAGCCTAGCTTACTGGATTTCTAGTGTGATCCAGTAGAGAGGACAAGAGTTCAAAATAGCAGCTAGTTATTCCTGTGGCAGTTTTATAATCTGTGGCTGAATTGATTTCCTTACTCTTTGGGAAGTTAATAGTCCTGTCTCTGAGCTGGCATCTTAGAATTAGTTTAAAGATGTGTGCTCAAAGGGAAAAGCATCTTCTACCACCAGTTATATCATATCATGCCAGTTACCCTGTTTATAATTGGCAGATCAGAAGTTTCTGTAACCTGGAAGCTGTCACTTTGACAAGAGCAAGTCCATGGCCTTCAGATACTGACACACTTTCTAGTTCAGTGTAGTTGAAATATGACTTTTGCTTGCTCAGAACCTTTGACTCTTCCACATGTTCAGGTGAATTCCTCTATTTAGAAACTGCCTTCAGCTAGTTTGTTTTTTATTTAAAGTTTCAGTAAGAAGTTGCATTTTGAGAACAAAGTGGAAAAAACATTTTTACTCTATTACTTTAAAAAAATTTCTAAAAATGGTAACCTACTATTTAATGACTACATTAGGTTCAAAGTGCTTTGTGCAAAAATAATAGCTTTGATATGGAGGCTGAAACGCCTCTGTTTTCAAGCCAGTATTTTCAGCATGCTTCAGAAAAGCATGAGCTGTCGCAAATAAGGCTTCAGAATAGAAACAGACAGCCTTAATGGTACCTGTCACTAACACTCTAGTTCTATGACGGGATGAGATCAGGAGCACAGACTGATTAGCTGCATGGCTTAGCTTGGAACAGCTGAGGAAGTTGCTGTCCCCAGATATCCATCTGCCCCTGCTGCAGCGGCATCTTCTCTGCCTGTGAGTCACCTTCTGAATTCTTGCAGTTTACCATGTGGCATCACCATATAGTCTGCAGTGATAACTTAAGGCAAACAGAATCCATCCTTAGCACCACCACCCTACTTCCTTCTTTTTAGTATATTGAATACAGTTCTTGAAATGGCACTTCATTAAGGAGCAGACTGGCAAGTAGCTCGGGGTTGTCATCATGTCACAAGGAGAGTGACTGAGAGTGATAAATTCATCAACCACCTGAAGCTAGGCCATTCCTGTTCACAGGCAGAGCCTGCCTTCCTAATTAAAGCAGTAATGAAATTTGTATTGTGCAGCACTAACCTGACAACACTCTAATTTTGGAATTGTCTGGTCGATGATGAAACCTCAAAATTCTTCCAGTCTTGCGTTCTCTTGTTTCTGTGAGCAGGGGGCACAGGGAGCACAAATGTTAATGTGTTGAGTTTCTCTTACTGTTCTGAAGCAGGTTATTTCAACTGAATGTTTGTTTCATACAGGAAACACTCAGGAGGGGAAAAGACAATGCTCCAGAAGTGGCAGGTAAGTTAAATCTTGGCTGCACATGGTAAGGCGAAGAGTTGCCGCCCCTGCCTGTGTGTTCACACACAGTTAGGTGTGTGTGTACATGTGTACTTCAAATGGCCTGTCTGAAGAAGAGCCAGAATGAAAGTAGATTCTGTTCAATGGATTGTTGTGTAAGGGATATTGGTCTGATCTCAATGGCAATAGATGATTGATTACAATATTTATAATTCTTGTCCTGGTGGACCTGGGAACCCTGGGCTCTGAGGGTGCTTTTAAGGCACGATTATCAGGGGGGGAGTTAGATTTTAATGCTTGTTTCCTTTCTCTGGCAGAAGAGGGAGATCAGCAACTTTGATTACCTCATGTACCTGAACACATTGGCTGGCCGCAGCTACAATGATTACATGCAATATCCTGTCTTTCCATGGGTCCTTGCTGACTATCACTCCGAGGTCAGTGCTTGCTGCAGCATTCTCTCCCTTCTATGATAGCAACCATTTGAAGTCTTGTTGAACCTAAAAATCCTCATCTTTACTGGTTTTGATTTTCAGACTCTAAATCTCACTAATCCTTGTACGTTTCGGGATCTGTCAAAGCCCATGGGAGCACAGACTACGGAGAGGAAACACAAGTTTATCCAGCGCTACGATGAGGTGGAGAAGTGTGAGGGTGAGTGAGTATTTTAGGAAACTAACGACCAGCAAAGGCTTGAGTTCCCTCAGGCCTTTGGGGATGCTGGTGAAACCCTTGAAAAAGGTCACACAGAAACTTTCCAGAGCTGTGGCTGAGGGAAGCACCATGCCAAGGAGCTCTTCTCACTTCTAGATACAAACTGGTTGAGGGTTCAAAGACAAATGACTCCTGCAAGCATTGCCTTACGTGTCTTGTACTGCTGCATTCTGGTCTCTTCCTTTGGGCAGGAAGGGATGCTACAGCAAAAAGCAATGTTCTCTAGAAAAGACAGCGCTGTTAGCTAAGCTGCACACATTACTCTTGTTTGATAGTGAAGCCGCATGCAGAAGACTGCCGCATGCAGCTTAGCTAACAGCTATTTTAAGAAAAGGGAACAGGGCATTGAGCCTGTTGACCTCTGGAGATCAAGGCCTTTTTTGCTTCCAGTGAGAAAGGGATGATCTGGAAAGTTAAAGGCCTTTTTCTTCAGAAAGTGGAATGTAGAAGGCAAAAAAGAACATACAGAGATGGTAGTAATTGTGCACATTCAATGCAAATATGTGAGTTGTGCTTTTTCTCAGAAATCCTTGAACAGGTCTGCCTTAAAGACCTGCTCCCTATTTAGTTGTGCTGTCATGACTGGATGCTGAGTGCTTGAAATGGTGATAATTTGTACTGGAATCTGATTTGTGTCCAATTTCCAGGAGATCTGTCAGCCCAGTGTCATTACTGTACTCACTATTCATCAGCAATTATAGTGGCATCTTACCTGGTCCGAATGGAGCCATTTACCCAGACCTTCTGTTCTCTGCAGGTAAGGCAGCAAGGTAGCTTTCCTCCTGCACCTCATTGTGAACCATGTAGCACAATGTAGTGGCTGTGTAATGAAGGAGGACTAATTCTTCTGACATTTTCTGTGTGCTCTGTGGGATCTCTGGGCTCCTTAAAGGCTCTACACTAAGCTGTTGAATTCAGTGAAGACATCTTAAGAGCGTGGTTGATGCCTGATGATCTTTTTTTTCTAATGGAGAAGGATTATTTAGTTTTGGTTCCATGATGCATTTTGTGAGAGCTGAGGCGTGCAAACACCTAGACAGTGTTTTACTACCAGTCTGAACATAAGCCTCTGACTTTGGGGTAAATGGGACTTTCATGGTGTGTATTCCAAACCCAAGTGACCATAAAGTAATGCAGCTATACGTAAGCACTTGGAGCTGGCTGTGATGGCATAAAGAGAGTATTCCTGGGCCAGATGAGGATGCACAGGTTCTGGTGGATGGGGAAAGATATGGACCATGGCATCAGCTCCCTGAAGGAGAAGTGAGGTGAGATTATATCTAGTCCTCCAGAAGAATATTTTGGTTTAGCTTGTTCTGAAGTTGGCACTGTTTTATGGTGGCAAAAACACTCACCATGGAATTGAATTTCCTGGAAATCGAACTTTGTGCTTACCTTTCTCATCTGGTCAGCACACATTTCCTGACTGCCTTCTTCAGCAGGCAGCTGGTGACGCACAAGCATAGAGACTTGGGCTATAGCAGACAGTTGTTACCCTCATTTCTGGAACATGTGTTATAGCAGGGTCTACCAGGAGGACAGATCCTCAAAGGTGTGATTTTTAAGGAGTGTCTTCTGAAATCTACCTATCCTTATGCAGCAATGAGAGGGAGACAGCTAGGCCAGAATATTCCACACTCAAGAGACTGCTGTATGTATGGTGAGGGCTGGCCATGCCTCTTGCAGCTTTCCAAGTGCTTTGCTGTTTTCCTTTTTCCTTTTTCCTTTTTCCTTTTTCCTTTTTCCTTTTCTTTAATGAACTGATACAAATAAAGCGCTGTGCTAATTAAGTAATAAGCCTTGTGTTATTGGCTGTTACCAGCAGTAGCTGATGGGTTAGTGAACCACCTGAGGCAATGGTTAGTATCACACTCTGTGAGCCATATGTTAGCTGCAATCATGAATGACTGAGGAGCAGTTATTTCGTGTTGTAAACAACAAAGACTGCTGTATCTCACTGGCACACTTTTCATGCATAACAAGTTCCCAGTCTGAGTAGCTGCTTTGTGGCTGTTTGTGTGTGATTAGCAGGTAACCAGCATTTTTATGGGGATAGTTATCTTCAAAGGCTGCTGAGATCTGAATCGCTCAAAATTTTTGTCTGGATGTGGATCCACTGAAACTGTTGAACTTCTTCCATTCTTATTCCTTTGCTCCTATGTTCAGCTGAGCTCATTGCTGTCATTTCCCCCAGGTGACTGGTCCTATAGTGGCTTAGGAATTGCTTACTGTGGGATGCAGTCAAACAGTAGACCTGAGAACTATATAATCAAGTCAAGAGCAGGCTGGAAAATGAGTAATCCCAAACCTAAGACCTTGGAAGAGTATTGAGTTAGGAGCTGTGAAAGCTTCTGAGCATCTTAAAAAGTGGAAAGGCTACACTTATAAAGGCAAACTGCCAGTCTGAATGCACCTTACAGGGAAACGCAACAACTTAAGCGCACCCCTTGTGAAAAATCGATGTTGGTGTAACATCCTGTTTCTCAAGTCAAAGAATTGATTTGCACCTGACCGCAGAAGGCAGCAGTGAGGAAACATTGCTTCTAGAAAGGAATTGCATGGGATTTTAACAAAACCTTACTGTTTCCCATTTTATTTAAGCATATTGAGATCTGTCTCTGGAGAAAAGTGTGTATGTGCTTTGCATATTGTACAGCAATGGATGCAAAACTGGCTCATGAGACAGGTGTTGGATGATACCTTCCACCTCACCTTAGTCAAATACCTCCTGGAATTCCTTTTAGGAATTGGTTTCAGCACCACAAAAAAAAGCAGCAAAAGTTTCTGCATTTAGTGTCGTCATTGAAAAGGCACTAGGGAATTCTAGGACCCCATCCCCTCAACAATTAGTGAGACTTACTTTAGACTGAGCTTTCATTCCCTTTTATTCTTATCCCACTGTTGCCTTTTAGCTATCAGGCTGATCTTCTTTCCTGACTGTTTGCCTCTCAAAAGTACTTAACAGAAAACAGGGTTCTTACTCTTCACTGTGTCACTGACACTTGAGCAGTCATTTAAGGACTGTCTGCAGGTAATTACCTCTCTGTGTCTCTGGGCATGTAGTAAGTGCACCTTCATAAGCATCTCTTAGAAACACTTAGAGTTTAAAGCACCACCAAAAATCAGTAGTGCTTAGTTTTATAAGCATGGCAAGTTCTAACTTCTCTTTAAATATCCTGATTAACTGTAGTTTTTAAATGTATATTTTTCCAGTATTCCTGATGACAGCATAAGGCCTCTACCGAAAAGAAACAGAGACTTACTGAATCTAGCTATAGAAAAGTGTAACAGTTTACGTCGACTTGCAGTCTAAAGGCGTAAAGCAATTCCTGATTCTCTTTTTCCCTTTCAGTGCAGTTTTTGCATTCATAGAGAGAGAAAACTCATTAATTCTGATATAAATATATGCAAATAAATTTATTAATATAGGAAATGGGAAAATCAGTTATTGCTTCCTTTATAAATAATACAGGCTTAAGTTTTAAAGATATTACTTTTCTCTAAAATGAATTAGACAGCCAGGGAAAAAATCACATTTTTTCTTGGTGGTAATATCTTTAACCAGATTTGTCGCGCTAACAGCATTTCCTATGTATATATTATTTTTATTTAATACAGGTAATCTTTTTATTACAAATCATATTGTTTCTCAGGAGATTACCATCAGCTCTCATAAAAGCTGCAAAAAAAGATGAAAAAGCATCAATCACCACCAGACACAGCATGCTGTGTGCAGATTAAATATACAAAGCCCTTTAATATTCTTCAATGAGATACTTGTTAGCTATTGATTTATTTATAGTTCTTCTTCTACTCTGTTTTAATTTCAATTTGAATTTGACTCCAAGGGTCCCTGCCTAATAATGATCAAGAACAAGATGACCTTGTGCATCAGATTAACTCCATCTAGGCTTACTCATGTGATTAGCTACTTTTTCATTCAGTCCCTTGAATGGATGTGGGAAGGCTTCATGGTTCTCAGAGGTATAAGGAAGAAGGGCAAGGAGGTAAACCAGAACTATGCTGTCATTTAGAGATGAGGCTGGACCAAAAGCCTGGTCAGAATTCACCTCAGAGGAAACAGGGACTGGTCTTTTCAGCTGGAATGTGTATTGGCTTTTGGTGGGACTCTCTCTCAAAAAACAAGCAAAAAGACATGGCTTCAGAACTTATATTGCATTTTGATAGCTTATCCATGAGGGTAGTTTCTGCCTAACAACATTATTTCTTGACTTGTAGTTCCCAGACGTAGTAGAGTTTGTAGATCCAAAGGGGTTTCATCATAAGTGTGCAGGTACTTGGATGGGGTCAAAAAGGCAGTGGTTCTTACTGTTGGAAACCAGTGTGGAAATGGCTTCTCAAGGTTCATCTGATCCATGGGAGTGGGATCCCATCCTCACAGCATGAGGATGCCTAGATGTTCTTTTCCTATTCAATAGAATGCAAGTCAAAGTCTCATCTGACAGTTACTGTGCAGGAGAGCAGCATCCTCCTCATCTGGCCCATGCCGCAGTCCACAGGCAGAGAGAAAAATAACCCAAAAGCTATCAAGTTTTCCCAGGAGGTCAGACATAGACAGAACCTGACTGCATCTCATGTTCATGAACAGACTGACTTTTGCACCACCTCTGGATTTTAGTGTCTTCATTCTGTGAGCCCTCTGGCTTATTCTTTTGCCTAGTGAAGCAGCTTTGAGGGCTGAGGATGAGCAATCATTCATACAGTTTCACTGCACTGTAGAACTATTTAAAGATACTACTTCTATCTCTGACAATCTCTCTTGAGCCCTGGAAGTGGGATGTGGTGTCATGTCCCATGACATATAATTGAAATTAATTAACCCCAATGAGAAATACCTATATTAGCCTGGGAGCGTGCTGCAGTTGGGCAGCTGTACTTCTGCCAGCACCTGAACTAGCTCTTGAGAAACAATTTAGTTCTGTCACTTTATACAGTTAAAAAGTCAGCTTTCTTCAGAAACAACTTGTTCTTTCTGGCAGTCTTTCAGACATTCTCCAAAAACTGATTTTTATTTGGTTATTTCGATTATTGTAGAAATTTTTTGTTAAAACAGATCCTTTCATGCTCAATGTAGGGATCCTATATAAAGGTGAACCTGGATTTTCACAAATGCATACAATATCTGAAATCCCATTGGAAAATCCGGTAGGAAATATGATTCCAATGTAAGGCATATACCCTTCATTCTGTGAGCGATTTTTTTTTTTCCTCTTTTTTTTTTCTTCTCTTTTTTTCTTGAGGCCATAGTTCAGAGTGATGTCCTGGACTACTAAGGCTGCTTTTGCCTAGTGTTTGACTCTCATTAAACATGTTCAAATGCTCTCAGGATGTGAGGTAGTTTGTTTCTCCTTCCTTACACACCAATTCAGCTCGAGACCCAGACAGTCTTCCTTTCTTCCCTTCTTTATGCTGTCCCTACTTCCTATGAGGAATGAAGGGTCCCTGCAGCCTCCTTGCCCACTTGGCCTTTCCTGTTTGCTTGAATCTGAATGTTATTTCAGTGGTATCCGCCTTCCCCAAAGGATTTCCTCAGAATTGCACATAAGATTGTTCACAACTATTTGGGTCACAACTGAAGTGAAAATACTGAAGTTGTGTCCACTGCTTGCTAATCGCTTTGGGATGAAAGGAATGAACTGCCTTCAGGATCATTAATAATGGGTGTGCTGATATTCTCAATCTGTCCATGATCATTTCTGCTTCCTTCTGTGTTACTGCAACCTATGCTAAGACTCCAAGCTTTATGGTATTCTCAACCTACGTAACTACCAATCGGGACCAAGACACCCCCTAATACAAGATCATAGTAAGAAGAACTGGGACAGATCTTGAGATATCACCTAATCAAACATGGGATAAGGGGATTATGTAATTGGCTAAGATTCTGCATCTGCTTTTCGTTTAACAGAATATTCACAGTCTTTTGCCTGCCTCCATTTCACAGGGTGGAAGTTTTGATGTTGCAGACAGGATGTTTCACAGTGTCAAGAGCACGTGGGAATCCGCATCAAGGGACAACATGAGTGATGTCAGGGAACTCATTCCTGAATTCTTCTACTTGCCAGAGTTCCTAACCAATGCAAATCACTTTGAACTTGGTAAGTTGTAGAAGGGACTTCAATGCTCACGGTCTGCTCCCCAGGATCCTACCAAGGGAAGAGATCCACATTAGGTGTTGAGAGTTGGTCCCTGGACTATGCAGCCTGATGCGGCTCTCTAGCGATGAGAGATCATTTTTTTTATTCAAAATAAGGTTACAAGAATACAAGCTTCTGGTATCTGAATAATATCAGAAAAACAAAGTTTCCAGCTCAGAAGGGATTGTAGTTCCTATTAGTTACCCTGCAAAGGAATTACACATTTTGTCAGACAAAGACAGATTTTTATGTAAGCGATCTTTTGAAGATTTGGTATACATTATCACATCTATGTGGCTACGAACTTTTGGAGATGGATTGATTGTTAAATGGTGTTGGTGAAAGGTGGTTTTTTTCAATTTAATGTTTCTGGTGATTAAAGTTGTCAAATGTCCTCACTATCATCTTGACAGGTTCTGTACAAGTCACATGAACTTGATATATTGTCTCTGGCCTCAAACAGCATCATAATCCCTTCTGAATGTACACTGTCTCTAGACTTCTATGCATCAGTCCTGGAGGGTCAGAGAGAATCCAGAGAAAATCGTATTCGGAAATAGGCGTAGCAGTCCTGATTCACTTTGTTTTACATGAAATTCACTTCATTTGCAATGAAAGGCTGCTTTTCGTTTTGGACACAGCTTGGTTAACAATTAAGGCAGAGGAAAATTGCCTTAAGAATCATCCTAAATTGGTGAAGGCGAAGGCAAAGACAACTTAACGCATGGTATTGAAGTCTGGATATAATTGTATTTAAGATCTCAGTGAAACAAGACACGCTAAGAAAAGAGCAGAATGGGCAAAAGACTCAAGTGGAGTAGTTTCATCCTGGGAGAAGGCTGAGAAACAGACCCTGGCTGAAATCAGGATCTAGAGACTGACCTGAGTAGAATCAAGTGGAGGGAGCTAAAAAAGATGCCAGAATCTTGCCAATAGAGAGCAAATACATAGAAAGACTTTAAATATGGGCAAAGCCAAGAACCTGAATTTGTGCACTGCTACACTGTGAGGAAACTTGTGGTGCAAGACCTAAGCCTCAGCTTTGATTTGAATTCATCCAGTTGTGCAACACCATGATCTGGTTTAAGAGCATATGCCCATCTTCTGAAAGGAATCAGATTGCGAAAGACTCCAGAACAAAATCCCTCTCAGTGACTGCTTTAATAGGAATATTTGGCAGTTAGACCCACAGGATTATTTATAAAAAGAAAGTTGTACCAACAGGTTTGTCTTGGCTGAGTTTGCAGCATGTGCTTAAATTGTTTGTGCTAAGGACATGAATGTTTTTACCGTATTAGTGACAGTTACTAGAATGTCTTCTCATGCTTTATTACTGGATCAGAAATCCCAGGAGAAATTGGTTCTGTGGTTTTTATGGTGATACATTTGACATAGAATCTGAAACTGCATGTGTGAAAATCACCTCAATATTCTTTGACTTCAGTCTTTTAGAAAAACTGTTCCTATCTGCAATGTCTGTGATTCTTGTTTTTAATTCTCCCTTTGTAATTCCTGCAGGCTGCATGCAGGATGGAACAGTGCTGGGAGATGTACAGCTTCCTCCTTGGGCAGATGGGGACCCTCATAAATTCATTCTCCTGCACAGACAGGTAAGTGCATATCAAATTTTGTGACAAAATGCTGAACTGGGTCTCACTCAAAACAAAACTCTGAAGGCCAGAGTCACAAATGAAAATGTTACATCCAAATGCATCCTTTGAAGAGTTCATGTGGATTCTGAACTTCACATGTCTACTTGTCTGGGTAAGAGTTCACCCTGAGTCAAGTCCAACTATCCAGGTGAGGTTTGTATCCAGGTCTCTGGCATGGACCTACCTCATCCCATAAGTGTATGTGAACATGACATAATGCACGCACATGGCACTTCCATGCATACTGTTCCACATCGTTGTAAACCAGCTGCGTGTTTATTTAAACTATGTACCTCCATCTCTGAGTCATGCCAGGACTACTGTTGTTTTTTTATTTTGGGAGGAGGGGAACCTAAAGAGATTTCCTGCCATAATGGAGTCAGTTTGAAAGCAAATGTCTTTAAGACATTTGAGACTTACCACAATTAGTGTTATTAATAGTTAGAAAGTCTTAACTTCTGTATGATGTCACCTGTTACATAGTATTAAGTGCAAAGGCAATTCTTCATGAAGGTGGTTGTATTGAACACAGACTTCACAGGAGAATATCTTGGTACAGGTCTCCCTTTTTGTTAGAGCTTAAAAGGGAATGGGCTGCGCTATAGTGCTCCTGTATGTCTTGTCAGATTTCCTCTAGCAAAAGGTGTCAATCTGTATTTGTGAGTGCGTGCAGATTGTTGTTTGTACAAGTGTAATGATTATGTGTCTTAGCATTGACGGGACTAAACGAATAGCCCATGATTTTAAAGGCATTGCATCATCCTGGTTTGTCATGCGTACCAGTTTCTGCCTCCATGGGTTCTTCTCACCTCCCCTACACTATGCAGGTCCTGTACTTAGGGGTTCAGCTTTCACTCTCTATAATCTCTTTGCAGGTGATTGTATCCAACCCGGTGGATACAATCATTTTCTCTATTTTGATATCTCCAGATAAGCCTTTCCTCAGCTGACCTCTCCAAATGCTGGTTTAAATTCTGGCTCTGACCCCCTTACTGAGTCATACTCTTGTCTTGTTAATTTTCTTTTCTGCACTGTTTCCTTAACCATTGGCAGCAACCACCATGCTCCCGTTAAGTTACCATTGCCGTCACGTCCCTTGCTTTGCACTTCTGTGCTGCATTCAGACACTATACTTTTTGTGATTGTCTATACTACTCAATCATTTGCGTGCTTTTTTGGGGTATTCTTTTGAATCTTCATTTCATACTTTCTGATGTCCTGATACCTTGTTTCAAGTCAGTACAGAGACAACTGGAAGGGGACCTGTCTTTGTTGTCTGGCATTACATGCAAATCTCCTTCCCTATTCCCATATATTTTGAAATTCTGTATAGCTCCACTGCTCATACATAAAGCGTCTCTCCTTTCCCTCTTCAGACCCTATGTGTCCATTTGTTTCATTTGGTCTGGCCTCTTCTTACATCTCCTTCTCCCTGCAGCCACCTGGGTGCTGTCAGTAACCTAGCTTTAGTCTCATGTTTGGCAATGCCATTTTTATCCATGTTAAAAAAAAACAAAACAAAACAAAACAAAAAAATCCTTTATAAACTGATCGATGGGCTGTGGCTCCACCCTGAAGAAAATCTTCTTGTATTAAACCAGTTTTAAGAGAACAAGCTCCTGGTACTGTGCATCATCTGCATATCTTGCAAAGAATTAATTGTTGTTAAAACATTATATTCCAAAGACAAGTCAGTGCTTTGTAGCACCTGCATCCCATGCTGTCTCTGTAGGCTCCTGATGCTGCAAACACTTTGGCTTGTGAATGAGGGTGAGCCTGTTCAACTCTGGGTTCATTCACACATGTTCAGATTACTCTTGTGAATGAACATGGATATGATCTGAGCCTGTGCTTGCCTGCATTTTTGTGCAGTAGTCCTGCCTTTGTTAATTTTTTAGGACTGTTGAGTATATAGTGAGCTATTTAATTGTCTGGTTTAATTGATTAAGATTCTCCCTTTAGTCTCTGTTATGAATTCATGACCTGAACACTTCACTTTAAATCTGTGTCAGAACAATAATGCTAAAAATATTTAGAAGTTAAATTTCTATCTTGATACTTTACCTGTTTGCAAAAACTTTTGCATGTGTTATTAAAAATGTTGTTTTCAATCGTTTTGAAAATGTGATTGAAAGTAGTCATCTACCACATTTTGCCCCAATACCCTGTCTCAATGCATAAAAGCTTGTGAATTAATGATATTCCAAGGTATGTGGTGTGGAGAATAGCTGCTTACTATTATTAGCAGGTCTCAGGCATCTCCACGCCTAGTAGCTTGACTCACTGGTGTGTTGCTCCACAGTTTAGTAAACTAAGCCATTACATTGAATTTGCAGCATATTCAGTAACTAATCAGTCCCTTACAAAAGGTACATTAATTTTGTTCTTTGTTTTACCTTTCTGTAGCAGTTACCTGTGTAACTTGGATCACAGCCCAGTATTACTGAGCTGACAAGCACACAGTGAGTAGACCTGCCTGGGAAAAAAATGTATGGAAAAGCTTTTCACCAGAAAACTAGTCAGGTTGCTACTGACAGCTTAACAAATAAAAGATCATGCTAATGTTTTTAATGATTTGCCAGATCAGATCAAGTTGCTACTGTGTCAGTAGTAGCAAGAAAATATCTCAAAAAATGATTTTAACTTTCTGTCTTTGTTATCAAAACATTTCAAAATTACCTTTTCATTGCAATGTTTACAGTAGATTACAGACTGAACTGATATTGATGGTATATAGTTTCATTATTAGTAAAATAGAAGGATATGATTTTCCAAATTTAGACTTGAGTGGGGGGAAGGGGGTGGATTTTACTACATGAGAAAACTTGAGAGTTGATCTTTTTGTTTGGATTTGGAAAGAAAACACTATTCAATGTCTGAATTTCCTCCAGAACCCAGCTTCCATTTTTCAGCCAGACTCTGTCCCCTGCCTTTTCACAACCTATTAGCTTGAGGGAGATATGGAGGGAATGCTTTTGTCAAAGAATTGAGATGCAGTGAGATTAAGAGCCAGACTGCTTAAGCTTCTGTACATACACAACAATAGGTATTGGTCAGTCAGACTTCTCTGAAGCTGCCTAGAGACTGATTTAGAGCTCAGAGCTCTGGTCACACTGGAAGGTAGTGTAAGGCAAGTGAGACCCAAGTTTTTGTCAGTGCCCATAACCACTTGATCATACATCTACAGGAAGGACATCCTTATCTAAGTGCTGTGTGCACTGCATGCTGGCTGCTAGATGTACAGTCCTTGCTAAAATTTTTGAAGATTTGAGCCTAGGGAGTGCCCAATCCCTTCCCTTGCTGGAAAGCAACTCGATGCTACCCACTGCAAATAGGTTTTGGCTACTGAGGTCAAACCTGAAACAAATCCCTGGTGTTTCCCAGTTGCTCCAACGAAGGCATGGAGGTTTTGGAGCTCTCTGGTTCCTTTCTCTGGTCTATATAATTCTCTCTGTGTGGCCTTCCAAGATATTTAGTCTCTGTTCTCCAGTTTCCCAAACATGGGAAAGATCTCCCTCTAAAAGAGGTGCTGCAGAGAGAAATCAATGGATGCCTGAAAGCTGCTGCAATTTTATGCTGATGTTTTTTAGAGAAAAACATAGGGAGAAATGCTCTTAAACTGTGACTTGTTTGGAGTGTACAGTGCTGAGCTGTGCTCCTTTCTGCTTTTGTAATGGTGAGCACTCTGAAGGCACTTAGATACAATGGGGAACATCTACTTTTGCCTTGTAATTTGGCGTAAGGGTGCAGTTTGGAAACCTATCAATCATCCCTGCATAGCGTGGTTTTGCACTCTTTGTAGAGTGATCTTATTGTGTGAACTAGTTTTGTTTTGGATGAAATAGAACCAAAAGCTGCACCAGTTGTGCACTCCAGATGCTGGTGGCATTTGGCCTGTGGGAGCAGACTAGATCTAGTTTGAAGTAAAGCCCCCACAGTGCACATAATGTGGATACTGGGCCCTCTCTACCATCTGTTCTGTTCTACAGACCTGCTTCCACTGAGCTGCACTATTTGATAACATTGGCACAGCTGATAAAGCCACACAACTTTTAGAAATTAATTCAAATCTCAAATAGGAGCAGTTTAACAAATAAAAGATCATGCTCATGTTTTTAATGATTTGCCAGATCGGATCAGACCTCATGAACAATCAGTGCACTATTTTCTGTCCAGCCATAGCTAGTACTAGGTATACATAGGAAGGTGCAAAAAAAATGTTGCTGTGGAGTGTAACTTGATTAGCCTGCTTGGGAAAATTCATCTAACCCTGAAGTGAAGAATTAGAGATCTTGAATTCTGAAACATGAGGGTTTCTGTCCTCTCTGAAATCATCCACAAGACTGGATGTACTTGTTACTGGTGTCGTGGTCATTTTTAGGAGGCTTTACAGTGAGTTTGGTGCATTAAACAGATCCAGGTCAACACTGAGGTCTGGCACTTGCTTTAAAGGATATGAGAGCAAAGAATTGTTCTTGACATAAAACTCTGAGTAGCTCCCTCTTTCATGTTTAATAAGCTAGGAATCTAGTCTACTAAAGAAATTGATTTACTTCCTCCTTAGACCACAAGTTCTCTCTCCCTGGCTGGGCTTGTCATAGTGCTCAGTGAAATACTGAGAGGCTGCACAGTTGCAGCTCTGTTGGTTGCCTTGTTTTGCTCTGGCAGTGATGCCAGGCAAAATTTACAGTTTGTAATTCATGGACTAACTGCTTATATTAATGAGGATGAGTTCTGAGTCTGTTTGTTAAGTGTTTTCCTGTTGTTTGCAGGGGACAGATTGTATGCCATGCTTGTTCTCTGAGCTGCCCTGTGATCGTTACAGCTGTGGGCAGGGTCATTTAAACCAGCTGCACTGGGCTAACTGTCTGCGCTGTGAAATGAGGCATTGTTCTGGATCCCATTAGCTTGTTTATTTCTGCTGTGCTTTGGGTGGGATGGTCTGCTTGGGAGACCTTTAACTGAGCATCAGGGAGTATTGCACAGTCAAATGATTTGGAGATAGGGAAGTATTTTTAATAATGCTTAACACTGCTGCTTGAAACATTGGGCAAGGCCGTTTGGGACTGCACAAAAATTTGGTGAGGCAGGTAATGGAAGGGGCAGTAGCTTTTAGTGAAGTCTCATGGGTAAATCTGGGTAGCATAGAGTCAGACAAAGATTCAGTTCAAACTTGTGTCCACTGCTTACGCACTTGCTGTCTGGATCTTCCATGCAAAAGTTTTCAGCTAGGATTATGCTGAGCTTTATAGGGAGCCCACGTTGGAGAGGATGTACTGCCTTGTAGCATGTCTCCCAGTCTTCTCCAGTAGTAACTGTTTCTGCTGGTGCAATTAATCCATACACCCATCACTACGGGTGGCAAATCCAACCAAAGTTAACCATTGGTTATTTGGGGGGAAAAAAGTTCAGACCCTGAGTTTTTTCAGGAAATCTGGTGCTGCTACTGTCCCTGCTTAAGCCCTGCAAGGTTAGCAAAACGTTTGTTGACCAAACCCAGTCAGTCTTGAAGCTTCTTTAATATAGCTGCCCCACTGCACTCCAACTCTGCTATTGCAAACTCCCTTCCCTGTCTTAGCTTGCAGCATCTCTTGCCATTTCACTACAAGCTCTACATTTTCTTTGCTCATGGCATGCAGCCTCTCCTGCTGTATCTTTCAGACCCAACTTAAAGCACCTCTTCTAGTCATCTCCCTTTCCAACCTATGTTTATAAGTGTCTTCTCAAATAAAGCCTCTGCTACCCAGTGTGATTTGTAGCTAAGGCATATTTCTACAAATGGAAATTCACCTGCGGTCCATCTATAGAGCAAAGTGGTGGTACCAAATGCTAACAAATGTTTTGCTCCTTTAGACCATCTTGTGTCAGTGACAGTATTGGTGAAGATGTGATAGCGCAGGCTTTAATGTATGCAGGAAGCTGGAGGATGAGCCAAGATCTGTAGAGTGCTTGTACTTTGCTTTGTGGAACCTGCCTGTGTTTTCTCTGAGGATATTGCTCATGGTATCTGTTGAGTCAAGCATGCTGGACTCTGTCCTTCCTTTTCCTGTGGGGATCCACCTTTCACCTCTTTGGTCACATTTCATGAGGATGTACTGAGAATGGTGGTACTGGAGAAAGGGGAAGTATGAAGATTCACTTGCAAAGAGTTTAAGTCCAATCCCATCGGGGACTGGAAAGTGGTAATGCATTTGTAATAGATACACTCTACTGAATTAACTGATTTTCTTTTGGTTTCAGGCACTGGAAAGTGACTACGTGAGTGCACACCTCCATCTCTGGATAGATCTGATTTTTGGCTACAAGCAACATGGTTCAGCTGCAGTGGAGGCAGTTAACACCTATCACCCTTACTTCTATGGAGACAAGATGGACTTCAACAACATTAAAGATCCTCTGATTAAGAGCACCATCCTGGGTTTTATCAGCAACTTTGGACAGATACCAAAGCAGGTACCACTTTGTCATGAGTAGAGAGCATAACTGATTTTGGTATTGTAGTATTTCAACCAGAAAGCGAGAACAGAAACTTAAATCAGATGTTTTCTGGTTTAAATCTGCTGAAAGATGTGCAATAGATTTCTCCAGATTGTGTACTGCACCCAGACACACGTGTAATTCCACTTTCTCATCACACTGTTTCTGTTGTATGCCACATAGCTGTGGCATCAAATCTGGGTTCTGCTCCTTCAGTACAGCCACATGAGTAACACTAGTCTGGGAATGGGTCAAATCAAAGGAGCTCAAAGCGTCACCTATGCTTTTCTCTCTTCTCCTGAATTTCTGGGATTAGCTTCCTATCTCTGCAAGGAAGGATGAAAATGTAGTAAAGTAAGAATTTAATTTAATGAAGAGGTTCATGTATGATAGCCTTGCAGTCTATGATTAAGGATTTAAACAGATATGTCTCCTGCATGATCTGGCAAATAGAAATTCATTTTTCAGTGTCATTCCTTTGTTCTAGCTCTTCACTAAACCACATCCATCCAGAAACACCCAAGGGAAAAGTTCATCAGGAAGAGAGACTGTGCTGTCCCTTCACTCAAGTGGAATTCTTCCTCCTTTTATGAGCAGCCTGCAAAATCTGAAGCTCTCACCAGTTACAATAAAAGGTGCTGCAGGGGCTGTGCTCCATTTTCTGAGCTAATCAGTACAAAATTCTTAGATGGGGTGAATCTGGATTTTCAAAAGCACAAAAATAGTCACACAGTTTTGTATGAGTTAGTACAATCAAGATCCCTCTGCCAGTTATTATTTGTATATGTGTGTATTGTGAGAGGGGATTGAAAGCACTCAAATACTCAGGAGAAATCTTGAAAATGCTGTTGTAGACCTCAGAACAGATTTTTTTTTTTTTTAGGACACCTTAATCTTTTTAATCTTTTTTCTCTGCAACATTCTGAATATGTTAAATTGAAATATAAATCTCACTGTTTTCTGTTTGCATTCTCTCTTTTTAACTTCTACAGCAAAGTAAATACAGTTTGTCATTCCATACTTCTCAATCTTCAAACCTTTTCTTTTTCTTCATCTTTTTTCTTAGTCTGCTGCTACTTTTCTTACCATGCAGAGGCCTGGAAAATTTCAGTGTGGCTACTTTTTCACCCCACAGTGGTGTTCTTTACATCACACATCCTTGCGGGGACAGCGGGCTCCCATAGCTGTACTGCAGAGGTTTTGGTGACATGTCCTGCATCCTCTGTAGAGCATGGCATAAGGCAGTCTGCCAGTGAAAAGGATCTTAATGTCACTGCTGTTAAACCCCCTCCTTTGGAGCATGTCACTCTCTCTGCATGGATTTATGTGGTCCATTGGAGATGGACCGATTCTGTCTGGAATCTCAGTTGTAGAGTGGATTTCTGAGCACTGACCCCAGTTGTGGGACTTGCCAGCATCACCACACAAGCTGTGCAAGAAGGAAAGTTAACATTAGGGCTCTAAAAACAACAGAATTAAATATGTTCTCCGTCTTGCCAGACTATCCCAAAGGAGCTATTGGGCACATTGTTCATACTGAGAGAGGCATTCTGGCTGTTGAAAAAAATAAGCTTTTGATTCCCCCACTTTGGAACAAGACATTCTGCTGGGGATTTGAGGACCTCACCTGCTGCATTGGCAACTATGGGTCTGAAAAGGTAAATAAGGAAAAAATCTAAGCATTCCAGAAATGAATGGTATGTTGTGGTCTTTGGCTGGTTTGGGCATTCATTTCAGAGGCTGTTGGGGAACTGATTTCAGAGGATGCTGTACAGGACTTCCTCAGTCAAGCTTCTTGACTTGAAGAATTTTGAGTTGAATATCCCAACAGGGTACAAAGTCATTCTACACTGCTCAAGAATGTGGCATTTCCCCTCTAAATTATCTGAAGTTTTCCTTCCCGTGACTGTGTTGTCCATAAAAATGAAGGAGAGATCCTGTTTCATAGGTTGTAAGGACAATACAAGGTCTCCTAGCCACTGATTAGAAATTTCATTGTGCAGAACTTTCTGCTGGAATTAAAATAGGACCATCTGTCAAATCCCCTCTGGCTCCCAAGCTTAGCCCAGTGCATTCATTCAAAATAATAATGTCATCTATTTTGGAAAGTTAACACTCTTACTTCTTTGCTGTTTAAAATCAATGGTCTGTGTCATCACACTGCTTGTTGGGGCACTTGACAGATCCAGTTTCTTCCTGTACCACAAACACAGTGATTTTTGGAAGTGTTTGGGGCAACGTTACGACACACAAAGACATTTGGATTAGCCTGGGTACCAGAATAGCAGAATACAACATTCAGCAAGATACTGATTTGGGTGTTTGTGCAAGCCACGTTATTATTTTTTTGCAGATGTAGCCGCAATGGAGGTGAAAAAGCCAGGAGATGTATTTTACTTTCCGCTCCCTGTATAAGATAATTGGGAGTTTTCTCCATTGATTTAAATTAAAATCAGTGCTTAGAAATTCATAGTGCTGCTGTAGTTCAAAAGTCAGGGTGTCACTGAGCCTAGTGATTCTGAACATAGTGAGTGTAATTACACACTCACTGTGAGAAGTAGCTGTAAGTCCAGCTTGAGTTCTCTCTGGGTCAGCAGTGCCTCTAGACATGAGCTTAAAAGAAATTTTTTTTTCCTTCTTGTAAGTAGGTAAGGGTTTTCCTGTCTGTGGTATGTTTTTTGTAGCTGTGCTATCCAGATCTACCAGAGTCATTAGCACCATAGTGTTGTCCTCATCATGTGGGAGAGAGCTAAAGCAGAATGTGAGCAGAACAATGCTTGTGCTGTAACTACGGTACTGTGTAATTGACCCGACCTTGCTTTAGGCTGATTTGGGTGCTGCTAGCAGAGCTGTTGGTACAGAATGGAATTCAGTGCTTTGGCTTTTCAATCTAAGAGGAGGGTTGCAGAACCTGGCGCTAACTCTGTTAGTAGTGGTTATCAGAGCTGGAGCTTTCTTTTTAATCTACATTGAATGTTTGCATTCTCCACAGAATGAGCTTGCCTGAAGTTATGTAGGAAGTCTGTGGCACAAGAGGAATTGGCACTCAGGTCTCCTAAGAAATAAGACACTAACCTTTGCCCAGCCTTCCTGATTGGTCCCTGGAGGATGGCACAGCTGCATGCAACAACAGCCTGTGCATGTACATATTATGCAGCAGTGCTGTTAGCACGGAGACAGGTTAAGATCACAGAATCATCTGGTTGGAAGAGACCTTTAAGATCATCGAGTCCAGCCATTCACCCTGCACTGCCAGGGTCCCTACACCATGTCCCTCAGCACCACATCCACACGGCTTTTAAACACCTTCAGGGATGGGGACTCCACCACCTCCCTGGGCAGCCTGTTCCAATGCTTCACAACCCTCCCTGTAAAGAATTTTTTCCTGATATCCAACCTAAATTTCCCCTGATGCAACTTAAGGCCATTTCCTCTCGTCCTGTCATTCGTAACATGGGAGAAGAGACCAAGCCCCACCTCACTACAACCTCCTTTCAATTAATTGTAGAGAGCTATAAGGTCTCCCCTCAGCCTCCTCTTCTCCAGACTAAACAATCCCAGTTCCCTTAGCCACTCCTCGTGAGACAGGTTCTCTAAACCCTTCACCAGCCTCATTGCATGAATGAGCTTTTCTTTCCTGGATTTGAAGAAATGGAGGCTCCCTTCTGAAAATTGAATCTGCCAATAGGTATTAACAAATGCATTTGACTTAAAACTATTTTCTTGTACAGAACATGACTACATTTGAGTGCATGGCTGACTGGGGCAAGTGCCTTTGTGCTGTGTGTCCTTCAGCAACTACCATAATCACATCTGGAACAAGCTCGGTTGTGTGTGTCTGGGAACTTTCCTTCGTCAAGGACAAAGTGAAATGTCTAAGCTTGAGAGAGGTCAGTACCGTGGCTCTTTTGCTATAGAAGCTTAGTGAAAACAAAAAGATTAGTTCCTTTTTCTCTGATAACTGGCAGAAGAAACACCTTTGGGTGAATCGAGAAGGCAGAAAAAAACCCAGTAATTAGTAGTACCATGTGATAATCTGCTATCAGGTTGGGAGCTGATAGTATGCCTTATAACCACAGCTTGTTGTTATGAAGTCTACTTGGTTTGGGGTTTTTTCCCCTTTGGTAGCATTTCTAAACTTTAGCTTGATCAAAGAAACAGTGAAGATAAGGCATATAATCTCCTCACTTGAAATGCAACAAACCCTTGGATTATTTTCAAAACCTAGTTTCACCTGGAGATGCTTATAGTTCTTTCTGGGCTGCTACGGTGATGGACATGACCTCCAAAACAACCTGTGAACTTAACTGAGGGAGATGAAGGCTCAGCTGGACAAATTTCTTGATTCTTTTCTCTAGACCTGAATTCAGAATATAAAATAATTTACCTGTCACTCCATGAGGTAGGGATGCAACCAGTAAGAATGATGTAGTTTGTGTCCTCATTGTCCAAAGTCCTTCAGTGCTTGTTGATTTGGAGCTTGTCTATAGTCATCAAACAGATGCATAAATGGTATTTCATTTACAAAAGTGAATTCTCGTGCAAGATTTGTGTGGTTCACCTATGGTGAGTTTTCAGCTTTGCAAGTAAAGCTAGAATGTCATGTCTGAAAGTTAGCATGGAACCCCTTTTCCCTAAGAAATCAAGAGACAGATCACTGCTATATTTAGGCAAACTAATAAAGGATTCACTGATCAGCAAGATCTCCAGGTGTTGGAAGCTTCTTCTGTTCATTTGCTGTGATGGGATATTCACATATTTCAATGCTTTCCATACCCTGAGCCAAAACATCTTTATTTGTGATTAAATGATGTGAAAACTTCAGTGTTTTTTGGGATGCCTGAGAAGTATTTAGATCTTTGTTTAGCTGAAATTCCTGTGTGTTGAAACTAGAGGGGAAACTGTGTTTAGAGCAGTCTCTCTTCTGAGGTTTATGATGTTTCCTCCTTGAGAAGAAGCCAGAAATATGAGGCAAATTCTTCAGTGATGACTTTTTAATCTGGCTGTTTATTAGTCCAAACATGGACATCACTGTAGAAATGGAAAAAATAGCAGTAGAGAAAAACATAAGCAGTAATCTTCATCAACATCAAAACTATACCAGTCAGGAGGTCAGTCTGAGTTTCAGGCAACTGTCTGAAGAGGCTCTCTTTATCTCCAGTACAATGGCTTTCTCTTAAAAAAATCTAAAATTAGCTTTGCTAATATGTTCTACTGTGATTAATCTGATCATAAAATCCACAAAGTGGCATGAGATCTTGCAATGACAAATTCTATACATTTTTCCTTCTCTTTTTTTAGCAGAGGCTTTTTTTTTTTTTTTTTTGATGACTGTCTGGCATAGATGTAAATTTGAACTGTGGTTGTCTTCCAGTGAATTACTTGCCGCTTTCATGTAATTCATTGTTTCATGGTGGCTGTTTTTTCTGCTGGGAAGGAAAAAAAAAACCAACCCCCCCAAAAAAGTATCATCTTTCCTGAGAGAGAGTGAGCTTTGCTTAAGTAAAGCTGATGTGCTATAAAGTGGATGCTATTCACTTACCAGCCATCTCATGGGACTGACACGTTCTGGTTTGGAATGTAGTAAAGTACAGAAAATATATTTCAGCAGAAAAAGTCACTTTTCCCTCTCTAGCAGGGGCTGCTTCCACAGTTTTGTGGAACACTAAAGACCGAGCGTAATAGCCTCAGTATTGATCCATGCAATTTACCATTTCCCTCAGTGTTCATGAGCAGAGCAATCTGTGTAATCATTCCCCAGAATTTCTGGGCCAAATGAAACACTAGACTAGGAGAAGCACTGAAGCAAGTACTGCTGTCTGCCACGCAGACCTCTCAGGGAAGTGTTGAGAGTAGCTGTCAAGTGTCTGTGTCCATGTCAGCCAGTTAAGTTGGATGGTCAAATTTGGTTTAAGATTTTATGTACTAGACATTCCTGCAGTGGAGCTGGTCTTCTTTTTTGTCTTTGTTATATGTGAATTTACTCTGAAAAGAGGTCCCACTCCTGCAGGAATTTTCATATTAAGGGAAAGCCTGTCAGTCTTCGTAGAGCAATAATGAGAAGATGGTAGAGAGCTAAAAGCATGCCACAGGTTTTGCATTAATATGCATTGAGACACTAGTGAATTGAAGTAAGATTATAACTGGGCTTAGGTCTAACCCTCCCTTCCAGACTCAGGTCATACTTAAAGCCCTTCACTGCCAGGTAGGATCTTTTTGCGTTAAAAAAGGGGGGAAAGGGTTTTATTAAAACTTGTGCAGGAGTTTATCTTGACTCGACCTGACAGTTTGGATATTGTCACTGTGGGCATGGGGTTTTTTATGCTTTGGAGGAAAGAGGGAAAATGTGGAGCCCTTGAATCTCCCTCGTCCCAGCCCTTTTTGCAGAGGTCTTGTGCAGTTCTGAAGCACAGGCACTGGGTTATGCCCAGTCCTTTGTAAAGCCAAAGCCCTTTGTAAAAAGTGGCTGTTCTACAGCCACTCCAAAGCTACTGCTGAGCCTCCATTTCAATGCTCAGTTGAGAGTGTTTCCAACCTCTGAAAATCACTGTTGGAGATGTCATTTTGTGCTAGTATTTTTACTTGACAGTTCTTATGAATGGAATAAATCACAAGCTGAAATTCATCCCTCGCAGTTGCAGGTCACCTTCAGTAGTACTTAGCCTGCTGCAGCTCAGCTTCTCCACCAACGGATTAATGTTTGAATACTGTTGCCCTGGTAACCTTGGCAAGTGGCAGCACATGTTAGCCAGCAAGAGCTCAGTCTCAGAGTCACATGCTGGAAAAGAGTGTGATGTGAGACGTGTTTGCAAAAGTCACCCGGGACATGTGGCTCTCCTGCTCCGTGCTGAACTGAGACAGACCCTGAAGATGCGCTAATTATGTCATGCAGAGAAAACCAGCGGGGAATATGCATTTACTGTTTAAACCAATATTAAAACCGGTGGGTCTGATTTTCACAGTAAGGCAACTAAAAATTGAGCCCTGAAAGGCTTTTTAGGAA
>NW_010404307.1:0-501 GCF_000710305.1 Buceros rhinoceros silvestris | reverse complement strand
AATGCCGTGCAGGATTTTTTTCTCTGTTACCCTACAGGCTTTACTGTCATTGGTGGTTATGCAGCAGAAATTCATAGTGCTGTCACTTGAGAATGATGCATTAAACAATTGTCATCAGTATACTTCAATCCATGACTTCTATCTGTGCTATTAAATTGCCTAAAGGGTATTCTTTTTTATCAAACCATTTAAATTAAACTGGGCACTCCTTATGTCTCTGGAACTTATAAAACAACCACAAAAATAGAACAGTATGTAATGATGAAAGAAAAAGGAATTCCCATACGATTTTAGAGCAAAAATTCTCCTCAATTGCTGTTTTTCTTCTTAACTAAAGTTAGGAAAATATTAGTACTCGTTCAGAAAAACAGAAAGATAGTAGTGAGAAGGTCGCTGAAATACATCCTGATAAGTTTTACTTCAAAATGTTTTTTTAAATATGAGAAATAGTAATTTCCAGTGTTTATGCATTATATATTATATCTAAATAATATTTATATG
>NW_010404306.1:14319-14717 GCF_000710305.1 Buceros rhinoceros silvestris | reverse complement strand
CACACCCTGCCACCCCATCCAAACACCTGCTGCCAGCTCTTCCCTGTCCCGTCTCCTCGCACCCCACCACCCTCCTGGTTCTGCCTTCCCACAGCGCCTGGGGGCAGAACTATCCCCCTCGAGCCTCAGGGTGGGTTTGGTGACACGTGTGTGGCTCCAACAGTTCCCTGGCCAGCCTTGAATTTTGTCCGTGCTGGCAGAGACAGACCAGGGAAGGAGCAGAATCACCTTCTGCTTGATTTCTCAGTGCTTTCTGAGTCCCACCACCCAGGCCAGGTCCTGGGGCTGATCCACTCGCTGGGTTTTATTTTCTTGGCTAAGCTTGTCCGTGGGTGCTGCCTCCATAGACACGTTGAGGGTGCTCCCCTTGCCCCGCACGCTCCCGCCGCAGCTGGGCT
>NW_010404306.1:13148-14199 GCF_000710305.1 Buceros rhinoceros silvestris | reverse complement strand
GGCTCCCTGCTCTCTGCGCTTTGGCGAGGGTGGGTGCATGCAGGGGAGGAAGGGGCTGCGTAAGGCAAACTGGCTGTGAAGGGAGGTCTCATGTGGAAGCGTCAACGTTAAGCCTGGTCCTGAGCGTCTGCCAGCAGTGTGGGCAGGAGCAGGCACCACCTGGTCACCCAGGCTTGTCGTACCCGGGTACCAGCACCTGCATCACCACAGTGCTGGTCGCCAGGAACAGATGCTGGGGCACGGCGGGGCGGGTGCTGAAGCTGCCTTCCAGGAGAGCTCCCATCCTGGAGCATGTCCTGGCCTCCTGAGAGGGAGCTGAAGGTAGACCCTGTCTTTGTCACCTGCTGGAGCCCAAGGGCAAGGGGAGTGAGTCGTGCTGGTCTGTGAGATCAGCCTTCCTGGGTGGCAAAGTGTCTTTTGGGGACCTTGGAGCAGCCGTTGGTGTTCTTCGCCTCAGGCAGTGGGGATTTCAGGGCAAAGGACTCGAAGGGTCACAGGGTGACTGCGACCCACCCAGCACCCACTGAGCCAGGGCCTCTGCCTGTGCTTTTCAAGGACAAAGAGAAAATAAAGATGATTTTCTGCCCTTGACCCGCACTGTGGTTGTTTTCCAGGGTGCTGGACGCTGCGAGCTGTAAGTTTTCTTTCGTGAAACCCCACTCTGTTTCTGTCCTTCCTCGAGATGCTTGAGGAGTGAAAACGCATCCAGGAATAAATGACGTTGTTGACTAAACTGGTAACAAACTCTGCTGGCAGTTCCGCCTTGTTTCGTGTGCCGTCAGCAGAACTGGGGTTACTCCTGGGCTGGTGGAGGAACAAAAGCGCTCCGCAGGCGTTCTCCTGAGCTGCGGATTTTCACGTCGTGTTGTATTTGCAGAGCGGGGTCAGGCAATGGAAAATGCCATCCTGTGCGTAAGGCTCTCCCTGCAGCGCCGCTTTGATCAGCGGGCTTCAAAGGCTGCTCACAGCCTTCCCCAGCCCCCGGTTAGCACAGCACGGCGCTGCCTCAGCCCCTGCCTCAGCGCCTGCCTGTCAAACCCGCCACACAGTG
>NW_010404306.1:12715-13034 GCF_000710305.1 Buceros rhinoceros silvestris | reverse complement strand
CCCTCCCCCTATCACCCCCGCCACACAGTGAGGTGAGCGGGGGCATCTGTGGGTACCGAGAGTCCTGGCAAAGAGGTTTCACAGCCTTTTGGTGGTACTCGTCATTCCCCTTTCTTGGGGGGAATGTCAGAACTAAGGGGACCCTCCCCCTATCACCCCCGCCACACAGTGAGGTGAGCGGGGGCATCTGTGGGTACCGAGAGTCCTGGCAAAGAGGTTTCACAGCCTTTTGGTGGTACTCGTCATTCCCCTTTCTTGGGGGGAATGTCAGAACTAAGGGGAGCTTTCCTGATTCTAAAATCCCACCTGTGCCTGCATG
>NW_010404306.1:10774-12486 GCF_000710305.1 Buceros rhinoceros silvestris | reverse complement strand
AAGGGAATATTTCAGCTGCAGCCTGAGGTCCTCAGAATCTATTTAGACACCTTTGCAAGACGGCTACGAGGTCGTTATCAGCTCCAACTTATATCCGAGAGAGACCCTCAGTCCCCTTCAGCACTTAGCGTTTCTTGGGATAACCTCGACCCATTGCTTTGAGCCAGGCAGACCCTTGATGAGCTCTGAGAGCTTCGGCGAGTGGAGTCCTGTGGCAGTAAGAGCTGCTGGCAGCACTGGCGACCAGCTCCACAGCCCGCTGCTGCCACAGGGCCCATCCTGAGGTCGAAGCGTTTAGTTAGGAGCTCACGCTGGAGTGGTGAAGTGCTCTGCTATCTCTAGCGCCGCAGTCCCGTGACGCCGGATCGCCTTCTGAAGGCCCTGTTCTCAATCTCTGCATAATGCTTCTGCTCTGGTTTTTCTGCGGGTGTGTGATGCAGAGGCGAGGAGCTGCCAGCTGGCAGCCTGCCTGGGATCCCAGCGCCCGCGCCAGGAGAGGCAGCCAGGTCAGGATGACAGGGAAAGGGCATCGTCGTGCTCGGGGTGAGCTGCTGAGGCACCATCACCATGCCAGCCCTGGGTGCTGGTGCTTTTTTTTCCTCTGCTGGTGTGATGTTGGGGCAGGGCAGCAGCTCTGGCACGGCACAGCATGTCTGCAGGTGAGCTTCGCCCTCACTCGGAGGATGCATTTGGCTTTGAGCAGGGAGCGTGTCCCCTGAGCAGGGATGCTGCGCGCTGCTGGAGGGAGGGCCATGGGCTGTGTGTCCTGATCTCAGCTCTGGGGGTGCCCCCAGCTTGGCTGGCAAGTCCCACCGCCTGGTGTGTGGGAGCGTGGCACTTGCTGAGCAGGGCAGGTGGAGAAGGAGCGGGGAGCCATCATGGTTTTGCCGTTAGCTGTGCCATTTTGGATAGAAGTGGTTTGGAGTCTCTGGAGACGACGTAAAGGCGTCGTTACGGAGGTCTGCAGTGAAGAGGCAACACGGGCGAGCGTGGAGCACACCTGGAGAACACAGCTCTGGCAGGGCAGAGTAAGACCCCAGACGTGTCCTGCGGCGGTGGATTTACTCTGTGCTGGTGCTGGAAAATAAACCCTGCTGGGGTGAACTGGGCTTTCTGGCTGGGCCCACCATCCCCTGCTGGTCTCACCATCACCACTGCCCTTGATGCTTTTCTGAGCCCACCGTGATAAACAAGGTTGGGATGCAGTTCCTGGGTGTGCCTCAACTTCAAGGCTGAAAAAGTTGGGTCAGATTTATAGTCTTGACAAGAGTCTGATTTAAGCATTTCTATGATTTTGGGGAGCTGATGCAGGATTTTGGAATACTAAGAGCTGGCAGAGGTGTGCGTGGACATGAGGCACCTGCTAACGCTCAAGTGCTTCATCTTTTTTCTATATTCCTATAAAATATTTTCAGCCCTGGCTTCCTGGTCCTTCACATATAAGTGTGTGTGTGTGTAGAGAGAGGTAAAAAACACATGTATATTAAAAATGTATGTGAACACACAAACCCACATATATATACACACACACACATATGTATATATTCACTGCCAGAAGGACACTGAGGGGCTGCAGAGTGTCCAGAGAAGGACAACAGATCTGGGGCAGGGTCTGGAGCACAATGCGCTGAGGAGCGGCTGAGGGACCTGGGGGGGCTGAGCCTGGAGCAAAGGAGGCTCCGGGGAGACCTTCTGGCTCTGACAACTCCCTG
>NW_010404306.1:9067-10609 GCF_000710305.1 Buceros rhinoceros silvestris | reverse complement strand
GTTGCCCGCCCGTGCCCCAGCCCGCCCAGGGCAGTGGGGGAGCCCCCATCCCTGGAAGGGTTTCCCAGCCGTGTGCAGGTGCTGCTGCGGGACAGGGGGCAGGGGGGACCTGGCGGTGCTGGGGGATGGGAGGACTCGAGGAGCTTAAAGGGCTCTTCCAACCAAATGATTCTGTGATATATGAAAGGGATGCTGGTGGCACAGGGCAGGCAGGAATGTCTATATCTGTATCTAACCTATATGTTTATGTCTCTCTACCTCGGTACTGGTATCTCTCTATATTGATATCAGTCTCGATATCGACACTGCTATCCATCTTGACATCAGTCTCTAGATCCAGACCTGCTCGGGGAGCAGCTGCTGCCCTATCCTGGAAGCTGCTGCTGTCACTCTTGTTCCCGGAGCCGGGGCAGTGCTGCCGGGTCTTGCAGGTACACTCGGGTCTGTAAATATTTCATGTAAACATCATTCTCCCTAATGGCAGCTGTAGCAGTTTGCTGGGTCAGCTCAGGTGCTGCTGAGCCCTGGATTCCTGGAGGGATCATCCCTCGGGAATGCAGGTGTCTGGCTGGAGGGACACCCCATGCTGTGGGGCCAAGTGGGATGAGGAGGAGGAGAAGAGGAATAAAGGGTCGGGGAGAGGAGAGTGGGAGTGGTCCCCTGTGGAGTCAAGTGGTGAAGTGTGGGTTGTGGAATAGGAGAGGGGAGACTTGATTCCTCTTTTTCCTTTCCTCTGGACATTACTGGCGAGTGCCGAGCAGGGACGGCCGGAAACACTGTCACGCAGCAGTGCCAGAGCCCTGCTGCTTGTTGCATATGTTCTTCTAAAGTTCTATCTCCATCCCTGTGCTCTGGGTGCTCACCCGACCCCATCTGTCACAACAACTGTTTTCTAAGGCATGGTGCTGGGTCTGCCCGCAGCGACTTCTGTGGCTGGCGGCTGCAGGACACACCAGGAGTCCTCAGTTCAGCGTGGACACGCAGAAAATGGCTTTACGGGACCTGTCTGTGGGAGCCCCCGCTGAATCCCACCCCTGGTGAGTGCCAGGATTTGGCACTTGGGCAAAGAGCTGCCCCATCCCCTGCCCTGCTGAGCTGGCACAAAAAGCAGAAAGTCGCAGCACTCCTGGAACAACCGACGGCTTCCTGTGCCCGGGCGGCCATAGCCGCTTGCTCTTGTCCCCTCCTAGAGGAACACCCTTCCCCCAACCTTTCCTCCATCGTGCTCTCAAGG
Source organism: Buceros rhinoceros silvestris (assembly GCF_000710305.1). NCBI lineage: Eukaryota > Metazoa > Chordata > Aves > Bucerotiformes > Bucerotidae > Buceros > Buceros rhinoceros. The sequence goes on along the minus strand of NW_010404306.1, from coordinate 9,375 downwards.
GACTTGCAATGAAGGATGTGGGGCCGCCGATGAAGCTGGGATGACCCAGCGCCCTTCTCGTGCCGCGGGGCTTGTCCCGCTCTTCTGGGGAACGGCGTTCCCGTCTCTTTGCCCTTCCTTAACCTGCTGAATTTAATTTTATCTTCTGCACAGCTTTTCCTGTTCGTGACATTTAAAAGCCGGGGAAAGCTCCAACCCGGCCCCTGGTGCTCGCCCCCGGCAGGCTATAGAACTGCCCTGGGCTTCGGTGTGAATATTCATGGCTCAGGTTCTGTGAAGGCCCTGGGAGCTGAAGGGCTGTTTTTCCC
>NW_010404306.1:5059-8910 GCF_000710305.1 Buceros rhinoceros silvestris | reverse complement strand
ATGACACAGGAGCTCATCCCTGGCTTCCTCGGATGCTCCTGTGTCCAGCTGGGCACGGCGCGGTGGGTGGGGGGGTGCAGGGGGAGGTTGGGTGAGCGCTCAGAAGGACATCTCCTGGCTTCACCTGGGTGGCCGAGGAGATCCCCTGTGCTCCCCCTCTGTGGGGAGGGGAGGTCTGACTGCACACCCCAGTTGAAGCAGTGGGAGGACAGAGGAGGAATGGAGGAGCCACACACCAACCGTGCCATGCCAGGGACCAAGGGTGGCAGTGGGGCCAAGGGGACCTGCCCTGCTGGGCTCTGGTGTCCCCTCTGTTGGCTGGGGACATGTGCTGTGCTGGCACAAACAGCTCCTGCGTGTCCCTGGTCCCCTGGTCTGCTGGTCCCCAGGCCTGGGGTGCTTTTACCATCAAACCCATTCAGTGGTGTGCACCTGAACTGGCCAGTCCTGGCTCTTCTCACACGGTGCTGAGAACCTCATGCAGAAATAATTTTGGATTTTTCTAGTTCCTTATTAATTGGTCTCGATCTAATGAAGCAGTGTTATGCACCAGGCAGTGCTGGCTTTCTCCTTCAGTTAATGTTCTCTACCAACAGTTAGAAGGTGTTTTGGAAGTCTGGCTGAGCCCTGGAGACCTTGGCCTGCCTCACTCTGAGCTGCCTGAAGCTGTTTTCCACCAAACAGGACAGGAACTGGGACTGAGGGGTTGTTTTACACCAATGCCTAACGTCTGCTTGCAGGAATACGTACTTCGTGCTTACAAAGGTGTCCAATGGAGAAAGAGCAGTGGAGTAATGGGCTCGGGTGATCAAGTTTGATATTTGTCCTGGGTTCAACATGGAGGAACCGGATGCTCTCCTGTTGTCTGGCTTTCTTCTTCCCAGAGAGCTGTGGTTCTCCCAAGCTTCCGGGAAGGAGAACACGCCTCTTTGAATGAAGTCGTAAAAGGGGGCGTGTTGGAAGACTCGATGCCATTTTGCCATCTTGCTTTCTCCCTCTGCTCTATCTGCCCTCCTCTCTAACTTGTCCATGCCGCGGCTCCCTTAGATATGCCGCGCAGGACTTCTGAATCTCACGCCCCCGGGCTGGAAACCCTTATCAAGGAGAGAAAGACACGTCCAGGACCTGCTAGTTCCCTGAAGCAGTAAAAGACTCCTTCTGCAGAGTCTAATGAACTGTCTTGCCCTGATGGATGGACCCAGTGGTACCCCTTATCCCTGCGGCGGATGAAGTAGCCCCTGCGCACAGGAGAATTTGAAGATATTCCCTTAAGACACAGCCAGGCCAGCCCACGGCGCAGATGTGTGTGGGGGGGAGTCTGGAAGAAGCATCCCTTGGCAAAGAAATGAAGTTCCCTACAGCCCCCCCAGAGGACAAAAGGACTGTGTTTTAATTGCATGAAAGGTTTGCTTCAGGAGAACCCATTATCGCTTTTTGCAGGCAACGGACAATTACAGGCTGGACTCTTCCCCCCACTCCCGGTGTGGTGAGCCATTGTGGGGCAAAGTTTGTAAGCGGCGGGGATCGGCCCGATTGGGAATTATTTTCCCTTATCTCTTTCTCTCCCTTTTCCAGTCTGATTTAACTTCGAGAAATGATTTTAACTTCAAGGGCGTCTGCATTAGTAAACTTTTCTGTTCCTATCGCTCATATATGTAGCTTGTGTGTGTTATCATTTCCTAATGCCCGACTAAACATTTAATGAGCTCGCTAACAGCTTATCAGCACGTTAACAAGCATCAAAAGTTTTCTGTGTGAGCTTTGGCTGGCTTCCCAGCCAACACACTATCTCGTCGCATTCCCTTTCGGTGGGGGATTACAGCCCCCCTTTTCAAACCGCGACAATATTAAATATTTTGTTTTCCCAAGCAAGCCAACGAAAAAGTCTGTTCTGGTGGCTGTCAGCCCCTTTCCACGTCTGGGGAAGAGGGAGAGCAGCAAAACGTCCAGCTTCAGTTTAACAAAGGTTTCTGATTGTTCCTGCAGTTGAAGTGAAAATCGAAGTTGTGATCCCCGAGAAGGAGAGAAGCAAGGAGGAGATGTCGCCCAACGGGAAAGCCAGCCCCCTGGTCTACAAAGTCAACGGGACTGCCCGGCACTATCACCTGGAGGAGCACCCCATTGCCAGCAATCCCTACCACAACCCGAAGGATGTGGTGGAAGCGTCCGTGTGCCACGTGAAGGACCTGGAGAATGGACAGTAAGTGCCTCAAACTTCTGGAGGCAGAACTTGTGAGACCTTATCACCCAAAACAACCCCCCACCTTGTTCTTTAGAGTTTCTGGAGATGATGATTTAACTTAGAAAATATGTTTGGGTTTTTTTTTCATCTTAAGAAGTGACGTCAGGGACAGCTGTTTGCTTTATATTGAGCTGCTGCTTGTGATAATATTCTAGAATAATCCATGTACTACTGGCTGCTTTGTGCTAAACTTAAAGGGCTTCAAGGGCTGTAAATCAGGTAAGTTCACCCAGGAATAAACTGAGACGGGAACTGAGGTATTGGACCATTCTACGAAGGGGTGCACCGGACTCTGTTGGGCTAAATCTTCACCTGATGAGGTGTGGCTGACTCTGAAACTCTGCTGTAGCCCAGAGAAGTGCTGGAGGGCCACCAGGACCTGGAGGCAAATGGCCTCCTCCAGTGAGAGGTGGGGGTGAGGAGTCAGTGGACTGGCAGGCAAACGCTGCAGCTGCAGGGCTGCTTCTGGGAGGCAATGGGCAACCTGCTGCCCCCTGTGCCGGTGAGCAGTGGCAGCAAGGCTGGGGCAGAGAGCAGGCAGTGACCGGCATTGCCTTGAAGCTGGAGCAAGGCAGAAAGGGGAGACTCTTCTGGGGACTCCTGGCTGCGCAGGGAGGGTCCTGTTCCAGCTTCAAGATGTAGCCCAATGGCTGAACAGGGGCCAGCTCCTGCTGGCTGCAAGTTTGGGGAGTTAATCCAAGAGTGTGCCCTGGTTTACAGCCCCAGTGCGAGAAGGACGTTGGAAAATTGGGGCTGCCATGGAAATATTGACTGGAAGGGGTGCAGTATGGTGGGTGAAGAGATTCGAGGAGCTCTGCTGCTCACAGGGAAGGTGAGGAGGAGCTGGCTGCAGTCCCTGGCAACGGAGGGGCTGCAGGCGGCTGTGGCAGGGAGCTCCCCAGCTAAAGCCAGGGCTAGAAACTGGTGTCAGTCTAGAAACTGGGCTCACGCTTCAGCTGTCTGTGTGTTCCGCCACGGAAACGTGCGTCCAAGTCTGGCAGAGGACTTGCCATCGACCAGACATTTGAAGCTGAGCATCACCTTTTCTTCTAGCAGCAGTTTAGCTAGACTCAGGTCTAGCTCAAAAGAGAGGTGCTGCAAGAAGGTCCCGTGGCTTGTGTAAGCAATGGGCCAGGCCAAAGGAGCCCCTTCTCGCTCTGACACCTGGAGGGGTCTTCCTGGATGCTTCTCTGGGGGAGTGCGCTGGGCACAGCAGCACTGGCACAAGGGTTCGGGCACCTCTGCGTGGGTGCGGCAAGAAGTTCCCGTGGCTTGTGTAAGCAATGGGCCAGGCCAAAGGAGCCCCTTCTCGCTCTGACACCTGGAGGGGTCTTCCTGGATGCTTCTCTGGGGGAGTGCGCTGGGCACAGCAGCACTGGCACAAGGGTTCGGGCACCTCTGCGTGGCGTTAGTGGAGACTGCAAGCACCAGGTGCTCTTTCTGCTCACACTTCCAATCTTTCTGGTGCCCAGATGGTCTCAGCAGAACCAGTAGAAGACACTGGAGGATCAGCTCTGGTGCTGCTGTATCCAGTCAGCCTCTCAGCAGGCCAAGTGGGGAGCTGCAGACATGAGGCAGCCCCCAGGGCTCCCGCCGCTCCTGGTCAAAC
>NW_010404306.1:3014-5038 GCF_000710305.1 Buceros rhinoceros silvestris | reverse complement strand
GGGTGATCAGCTCGGGTGCTGCTTTATCCAGTCAGCCTCTCAGCAGGCCAAGTGGGGAGCTGCAGACAGGAGGCAGCCCCCAGCGCTCCCTCAGCTCCTGAGCAAAGGTCCTGTGCAGGCCAGAGCTGAGTTTCAGCTGGTGCTTCCCAAGCGGGGAGTGGAGCGGGGCAACAGGACAAACTCCCAGCCGAGTGAACAGCCCAGGGGGGAGCAGCGCAGCGCAAATCATCCTCTTGCCGGCTCTGGAGTGAGTGTGTGATCCGGAGCCTTGCAGGTAGCGTGTGCTGCCTGGAAGACACCAGATCTTGTCTGTGACTCTCAGATCACACCGTTCCTTGGGCAAGTTGTAAACTCTTCCACCTATCTTATCTTATCTTATCTTATCTCCCCCTAGAGCTCTGGTTGTCATTTAACCCCAGGTTTTATCTGAGGCTGAGGAATGCAGTAGGACTTGTACTGCTCTATGCCCCTTGTGCTGACAAAGGACCTCCAAGTGCCCAGTGCCCTACATGGGGAGGGATCGGCGCTCGCTCCGGACTGGGGCTGCCAGTTCACTGGGACAAAACTGCTCTGGAGAGCAGGTGTGGTGAGCTCTGCTGCTGAGTTCACCCCGGGCGGTGGGAAATCAAGCGTTTACCATCACTCTGGTGGGACAGCTGGTGCAGCTGGAGCGGGCACCTGCATGAAGACTTGCCCGAAGTGGCTTTGAAGACATTACAGAGGTGCTGGTGGACTGAGCCCTGGTCTCATCTCCCTGGCTGTGAAGCAGAGAGCAGGACCAGTGTCTCTGTAGCCTGGGCGCGAGCAAGGGGCTGGAGTGGGGATGTTACCCAAAGTGGAATGAGCGTGCAGAGGGAGAGCCACCTTCTGAGACCCCGGGACCTATTGGGCATGAACAGCATTTGGGGATCACACATGGCCAGGAGCTTTCCAAAGCACGTTGGTTTGCTGTGTGCGCAGCGGTGGACATGGAAACACAGACACAACGTGCCACGGGAACAGCTGTCACCTCCAGATGAACATCCAGCTGTGCAGGGACTGGGATTCTGGCTGGAAGTGTGGTGGTGGTGGGGGGTGTTTCCAGGGAACAGCAGCTCTGTGCTCCCACCTAGCTCCCTGCAGAACCAGGGCTCACTCCTCATCTCTCTCCACGCTTAGCTGGAAGGTTCTGCTGTGGGAACGCAGCTCCTCACGCTCGCACTGGGAAGAGGTTCAGTGCCCCCGCAGGGCCCTGGGCTGCGCAGAGCTGTGGAAAGGGAGCACTTGAGTGGTGCGAAGAGAAAAGGAGGTGAGGACAGGACATGTTGGGGTGAAGATCTGGTGTAAATGATGTGAGAGAGCAGAGAGTGAACATCTGCTCAGTGCAGAGCACCACCAGTCTCGCTCCACAACGCCCGGACAGCCTGTGCTGCCCTGAAGGCTGGAAAGCCACAGAAATTCCCTTGGCAAAGATCAGGGCCAGTGGAGGAGTGAGGGGTCTCAGTGCTGGAGCCTCCTTCATCCCAGTCTCCGGTCTCTGCAGAGGAGCAATGGGCAGCCTCCTGGGAATGACCAATGGTTGAAAGACTCACGTCTCAGTGGACAGCGTACCGCAACTGGGAGACCTGGGCAGCCAGCTGCTAGGGGCAAATCCACCCACTGTGCAGGATGCTGCTCCCACACTGTGGCCGGTACCTGAGCCAGGGAGCTGTGGAGCAGCTCTCCATCAAGCTCTCCATCAATGCTGCTTTCCAGCACTCCTGGCGTCATTAATCCCTCGTCCAGCAGACGGGAGGGGATGCTCAGCAGCTCTTCTGTCTTTGCAGACAAGACACATGATGGGCAAAGAGATGCTTTTGGGCAGGACAGGGGTGGTTGGAGCCTCAGCCTGGCTTAGCTGGTCAAGGACCAGGTGGCTGAACCTGCTGCGGAGCCAGAGGAGCCCCAGCAGTGACCCGAGGGTGGAACCCTCTGCTGGGAGGAGAGGGGAGAGAGCTGGGGGGGTTCAGCCTGGAGCAGAGGAGGCTGCGGGGAGACCTTAGTGC
>NW_010404306.1:0-2749 GCF_000710305.1 Buceros rhinoceros silvestris | reverse complement strand
CCTGCGCTGGGTGCAGATGTCCCTGCTCCCTGCAGGGGTTGGGCTGGGAGAGCTCTGAAGGTCCCTTCAGCCCAGACTGTTCCATGTTTCGGTGATTCTGTGACTGCAGTTGAGGAGGTGTGACCCAGAGAGCCTCAAACTTGCAGAGCTTTGGCTAAAGGATCCCTGCTGTGCCCAGCACTCTTTTGTCCAGGGTGTCACAGGCATTGTGGACTTTCAAAGAGCACCTGACTCTCTCTGGGGGTTAAGTTGGCTCCAATGCAAACTTTTCCTTGAGTGAGTGAACTCACCCTGGCAGGGGCCAGGAGGGGAGGTGGTGTTGCAGCAAAACCAGTTTGGTTTCTTGCTCCCACTACATGATGAAAGCTTTATTCTGACTCCCTGGACTTGGGTGAGACCACCAGCCTCTTCCCGGGCAGCTGGGGAGGTGCTTTGGACCACCCCTTGGTGCAGGGATGGGTGAAGATACTGCCACTCAATGGCCCGGCTTGGATGTGCCCCAGGCTGGGAGCAGCAGAGCCACCTCCAAAAGTGGCCTGTGACAGGAGTGACCCTCACCTGTGAGTCACCTGGAGCTGGTGGTGAGCCAGTTGAAAGTGGTGGGACCAGGGCTGGGGTGCAGGGTGAGGTGCTGTTGCCAGGCGGATGTTCTCTCATGTGTTATCTGTGCTCCTCCTCCCCAGGATGCGGGAAGTGGACCTGGGCTGCGGGAAGGCTCTGCTCATCAAGGAGAATGGCGAGTTCCATGCCGTGGGTCACAAGTGTCCCCACTACGGGGCTCCATTGGTCAAAGGTCAGTCTGCATCACATCCCAGAAGACCAGCCAAGGACACTGAAGTGTTGGCAAGAGAGAGCCTGGTGTTCATCCAGCTGTGCTGCCGGGCGCGGGGCAGTGCTGTGCCACACACTCTGCATCCTCTTGGTATCTTCTCGCTGGTGGAAAGCACGGGCAGAAGGCTGGGGGTGCACCAACCTCCCGGGAGCGCTTTGCCACAGGTCTGGTTTGCTGGTGACCCCAGCTTGCTGCTGCTGGTCACAGGGCTGGGCCTTCTTTGGGTGACTTTGAGGAGCAGGTTGGCACCAACACCGTGAAATTCAGCTTCTGCTTTATCCTTCATCTGGAGCTGGACCTCAGCCACCCTGGGGTGGTGCGGAACAGCTGCAGCTCACTGTCCCCACGCAAAGCCTGGTTTTATGGGGTTTCCCTATTGTTCTGTTATCGCTTCCAGCCACTAAGGAGTTAAAAAAACATCTCAAAGAGGAAAAAAAAATCACCATGTGATTTTCCAGGTCACTCAATCTTAACAAAACCCACAAGTCAAAATCCTGGTTGTGGGGGAAGCAGGGTCCTTTCAGCAACAGGAGTTGGGCAGGAGAGCTCCTGCTGCTCCGGTGCCCAGTGGAGGTGAGAGCCCACCTGCTGTCAGGAGCATCCCTGGGACTGGCTCAGGGATGAAGGATTTGCTGCAGAGGTCAGGGTGGGGGCTGCCCGTGTCCCCGCGAGGGGTGGGTGACGAGATGTGGCACTGCTGTTCTTCGTCAAGCGAAGGCGCAAGCTCAGCACCAGTCCGACGTGGCCAAATTGCAGCCGTTGGCTCTGCCCCGGCGCTGTGAGCCGGCTCTTTAGGCCGGGACAGCCAAAGTCCAAGGTCGCAGCCTCTGAGCAAACACTTGCAAGGAGTGAACTTGTGGCTTTGGGTGAGCCCCGGCTTTCCTGGCCACTGCTCTGGAATGTGTTGCTCTACACGAGTGATGCTCTGCTCGAGGCGCTGTTTGCTGCGGGTGCTGCTGTGGCTGCTGGAGGTGTCTACCCGGAGTCCTGCAGCGCCGGCCCTGCGCAGAGGTGCTGGAAGGGCACTGCCAGCGAGGCCGTTTTAGATGGCCTCCCTCATACAGGGTCCCAGTTGGTGACTGTTCACCTTCTCTCCCAAATGGCTGGACCAACCCCACACGCTGCTTAGGGGAACTCCACATCATGTAGCCAAGATGCTGTTGGCGATTCAGGTCCACCACAGCTGCCATGTGTCCTGTGGGAGAGGTGACACCATCCCGGGGACAAGCTCTCAGAGTCTGAACTCGGAAACTGTGCTGCGTGGAGCAGCTCCTGCCGCTGTAGCAGGCCCTGGGCAGCAGCATCCAGCCTTCAGGAGGTCACTCACTGCTCAGCAGTGGTGGTCATGTCGTGAAGAAGCTGAGTTGTCCACCATCACCAGGACAGCAGAGGGGAGACCTGGCCTCTGCCATCCCTGCCCTGGCCAGTCACAGCTGCTTGATCTCAGCTGGCTGAGGCAGGGATGGGGGGCGGCTGCAGGGCAGCACCAACTCTGCTCCATCGTGTTTCCCGCAGGGGTTTTGTCCAAAGGAAGAGTCCGCTGTCCCTGGCACGGAGCTTGCTTCAACATCAGCACAGGCGACATAGAGGACTTCCCCGGCTTGGACAGCTTGCCCCGGTTCCAGGTGAGACCTTTGTCATTGCAGCAGCAGAGGAAATCACAGGCTCACAGCGTGGCTTGGGTTGGAAGCGACCTTCAGAGCTCCCCCAGTCCACGCCCCTGCAGGGAGCAGGGACATCTGCCCCCAGAGCAGGGGGCTCAGAGCCCCAAGGGCCAACCTGACCTTGGGCACTGCCAGAGAGAGGGCACCCACACCTTCTCTGGGTGACCTGCTCCAGTACCTCACCACACTGAGTGCAAAAAATTTCTTCTCATATCAAATATAAATCTCCCTCTCCCAGTGGAACCATCAGCCC
>NW_010404305.1:3046-3344 GCF_000710305.1 Buceros rhinoceros silvestris | reverse complement strand
CTGGGCATGCCCAGTTCGGTCCTGGGGGTCCAGGCGGGGGTCCTCAGTGATGAAGAAAACACTCTTCCTCAGGTGGAGCATGCTCAGCTCGTCCCTGGAGGCTTGTCAATCATTGAAGTATCTTTTCTGTATCCACTCTCCCTATGCTTCTCTATGGGTCTTTTCCCGCCGTTGAGCCTTTTTGTGTTACTTGTATCTGTGCTCCCTTAGCCCACCAATTCCCCCACCAATCACCAAGCCGTATCCAGGCCTCCCTAGCCCGCCAAGTGTGTCACCAATCACAGAGCTGTGTTTCACC
>NW_010404305.1:2297-2837 GCF_000710305.1 Buceros rhinoceros silvestris | reverse complement strand
ACCCCCTCTGCCCCTCCAGCCCGTCGTTCCCAGCAGAAGAAAACTCCTGCAAATGGCCCCAAGGCAGAAGACTCTTAGAGAACTCTAGGGACAGTGTTTCACAGGCATCATCCTACCCAGCAGCAGCAGCCTTGCTGAACAGACGTGCCCCTGACTTGGAATCACCACTGGCTCCTCTTGGGACAAATCCATCCTCTAGAGCCAGGGACCAGTAGAGGAGTGGAGGAGGGTTTTATTGACATTTGTCCGCCACCACCCCCCAGAGAGGGAATTGCTCCCAACACCCATCGAGGGAAGAGCACGCAGAAATCTCTCTCCTTGCCTTTTCTCCAGTTTTTAAAAGATGTAAAAGATGGAAGAACATCCTAGCAATGGCCCTTTCCTTCAGCACAGCTCTTGTCCCACAACAGGGGCCGTTTCCCCGTTGTGCAATGAGCCAAGCGGACACACAGGGCTGAGGTAGTGACTTTATTCCGGTTTGGCACAAGGTGGGTGCTGGGTGGTGACCCACAAAGGCAGGACCCCCTGATCCAGCTATGG
>NW_010404305.1:0-405 GCF_000710305.1 Buceros rhinoceros silvestris | reverse complement strand
CAGGCAGTCCCCCTGCAAGTCGTCCTGCCTGCATTGGCCAGCTTCAGGGAGCAGACAGGCAGCAGTTTCCACCAGGGCAGTAGCCTAAGGCCCAGCAGGGAGAGGGAAGGACTGACGAGGGGTGCTTCAGAGCTGACAGCGCCCAAGGATGCAGGTGGGGACTTGTTAAGGGTTGAGGGACCGATTTACCTTGATTTACCTTAACGGAATCCCTCTGCCCTGATAGGAAGGGATTTAATAGGGAAAGGAAGAAATTCACATCTCGGTCTGCTCGGATAGCTGAAACAAATTTTAATATATATAATAAAGCCACACAACTATATTCTATATGTATGTGATTACAATCCAAAAGGAAGGGGGGGGTGGGGGGAGGAGGAATGAAAAGAAAAGGAAAAAAAACCCCAA
>NW_010404304.1:13234-13459 GCF_000710305.1 Buceros rhinoceros silvestris | reverse complement strand
CCAACCCGACCTGGGATGGTGCCAGGGATGGTGCCACCTCTCTGGGTACCTGGACCGGGGTCTCGCCACCCTCAGGGAATGGCATCGCTGACACGAGTGCAGGTCATGCAGCTTCCTGGTCCCTCTGGCACGGCCAGGTGGGTCGTGGGGCAGTCAGACCTGGCAGGATGCAGTGCAGTTTGACCTGGGTGGACATTGCGTGGTGCAGCCAGGCTCGGCAGGTCC
>NW_010404304.1:8794-13110 GCF_000710305.1 Buceros rhinoceros silvestris | reverse complement strand
AAAGAGCCATTAATTCGGGAAGGGGGTGCTATGGCCTTGCAAAAAAGATACGCAGCCATACCTGACATAAACACTTCTATCAGGATCAAATTTCCCCTGTCTTCTGTTGTGTTTGTAGCCAGCTAGTGCTAAACAGCATCCCTGAGCTCTGGGGAGTCCAGCAAAACAAATGGGCCCTCTGCAAAAATTGTACGCACTGTTTTTTGGTTAGATGAGAAATGAAAATAGGCAATATTGCAATCCCTGACTCCTGGTTGCAGCCTGGGAGAATGCAGTCCCGGACTGTCGCAGTCTGTGTACACAAGCACGCTCTCCGTTTTTAGCTCTTCTTCCTGTTGTGCAATTACTAGCAACAATGCAAAGCCATATGTTAGTCGCCACCGTGGCAGGGCTGCTGTAAGCGTCTGAGCAGAGCATATTCTAAACGTGGCCGTCTGGAGCCCAAAATACCCCCGCAGTAACAGAATCCTTTCGCCAAGTGGCTGCCAGCCCTCGCTGCTGCTCCCAGCACACCACCTTCAAACACAGCCTCACGTCCGCTCTTCAGATCTCCTGCGCTCACATTTGTCTTGAATTAGCCTGCACTGTGAGGTTTTTTTAGTGTCTCAACAAGAAAAAGAATGTGTCCCACCAATGGGTCCCAGAAAGGAAGTTTTAGAGATCTGTACTGGTAGGCTTCCAGTGCTTCCCGCCACCAAGCCACAAGGACAGCTGATAGGGAGACTAGATTAGGAATAAAAATAAGCACAGAAGATGTGCTGCCCAGCATAGTTAGGATGGCTCCGATTTTTGAAATATATATTTTAAACCCCCAACAGTTATATTTGAATTCCTAGTAACAACCCTGGGCAAAATCCAGACGTCGTTAATGCAGACTGACTCAGCGGCGGTGGAGTTGTGCCGGTGCCAGTTTTGCCCTCCAGAAAGTTTTCAGCCCCTCCAACCCCTCTGGTTATCGGTTAAGCCAAGCTGGAGATGGGAGCCTGGGCCAACAGAACTTAACTTGGCTTTGCAAAACTGTGGGGAAAAAGTTACCGAAGTGCCTTTTACCGCCCTGACAGAGGGGGACTGAAGCATGGAATGATTTCCTCTGAGAGATCAATCACTTCTCCAGTTTCCATGTGTGCTGCCGTGGAGCTCCCCTCTTCTTGGCACTTCCGTCCCTTCCCAGTGCTCATCTCGAGGGAAGGCAGGGCTGCATCAGAGAGAAGAGGCGTTGTGAAAGGAGGAACAGCCCTGTGGGTACCTATGCTGTGGTTAAAGGCTTCATGCATGTTCCTCTGGATATTTCCTCTAGCTCACCTCTTGTATCACTACTTCCATCAAGAGTGAGCATCCCAGAGCTGTTTTCTAAATAGAAAATAGCTCGTGACTTGTGTTTTTGCCTCTGGTTGCTAGTAGATGACATTTGTTCTAGCTGTAACATCACTGCATGAGGTACAGAGTCATTTGTCTCCACCACCCTGGCCAGGCTCGCTTCTGCTGCAGCTTGCAGAGAGCACAGCTCTGCTGGAGCCTGCAATAACGCAGGCAAGAGTAACGCAAAATCAGGTAAAAGCTGGGGCTCATCAATCTTTGGAGCTGTGCTGCTACATCGGTACAGCAATCCGAGCCACTGAGCAACACATATCCGCGTATGGAGCAGTCTGGGTGCTTCCTGTGTCTGGTCGCTTTGGAAGAGCAGCTACACGCTCCAAGGTGTTTGTGGCAAGTGAAACACTAGTGTGACACCAGGCTGTGCAGGCTGCGCCGTTAGACAAGAGTGTCTCCATGGCCACCCTTTCCCACCAACCCCCAACCATGGAGGCTCTCATGGTGCTTTAGAGGTAACACTCAGCTTCCTCACTGCTTTTGCTCCTCTGAGTGCTATTTTGCAAGAGAATTAATTACATGGCATGCTCAGATTTCCCTTACCATTATGAACAAGTACATGTTTTCTCTCGCTGTCTCATTTGAAGAGAACCTGTGAGCTATCTCCCATGGGGCATCGTGGAGTGAATGATACTTGGATCTGTTCTGCGCAAAGGTGAAGTTTAACATCCTCTTTTGTCGATGGCAGCAAACCATTCTGCAGCTTGAGGAGGGGCACGAGGCTCAGTTTTCAGAGGACTACAGCTCCCACGAGCCCCAAGAAGCACTGCAGCTGAGCTCTGACAGTGATGCAGTGTGTGGAAGCTGCTCAAGAAGATGCCGGGCTGGTGAGGAGCCTGCGGGACCAGGCGTCCTCACAGCCCTCTGCCAGTAGCAGGTTTGTGAAAAAGAGATTGAAACTCATTTGCAAATTAGTTTTTAAATGTTAATTTATTTTTGCTTGATGGGTCTGTACACCGCGTAAAGTCAACACCAGTTACCAGAGTCTGCTGTACCACCTCCTCAAAGCCCCGCCCAAGTGACACTGGTAATGCAGGGGAATGAGTGTCCACATTTTCCTAAAGGAACACAGAAAAGCAGAGCAGTGTGCGCTGGGGAGGTGATCCAGCATACAGCTCCAGAGCTGCTGGCCACCAAATCTGTGCTCTGCGCCTCCTCCTGTTAGCTGAAATAAGCAAGAACCAGTGTCAAATCAGAGAGATGCGTTTCTCACCAAGCAGCAGAACCACCAGACAGCTAATTGGGAGGAGGCTAGCTCCGACTTGTCCAGCTGCGCTGTCCCAACAGCTCGCCTGATGGCGTAACATGTTGTGAACAAGAGCGATCCTGCTGCCCGGTGACGTGTATGGACTAGTCACCATAATGAACAATGGCTGAAGGCAGGGATGCAGGAAGGAATCTCACAGGTAAAGCCAACCCACATCTACAGCAACGACTCTTTCCAAGGACTGGCCATTGACTCGAAGTGACACTAGCTTACGTTTGCTGCCCCCAGGCCAACTGCTTCCTTCCTCGTTTGCCCTGAGGCAGCATCCAGATACCAAAAATTGTAATGCAGTTTTATGTTTGGAGCTTGCTGTGGCTTCTAGAGCAACACATCTTCTCTCGCCTCACCTCTCAGTGTGGGCATGAAAGAGGAGATATCACCCAGCCCGTCCCATGTTCCAGATTGTCCCTGTGACCCCTGCACCTTCTTGTGCATCACAAATATTTCCTTGCACAACCTTTAAGCAAAGGGAAGAGGCAGAGCTGCTTGAAGAGCCATCCAGCACCAGAGCACCCTGAGGTCAAAGTAATCCTGAGGAGTCTTTCAAATCCCTGCATGTCACCAAACGATAATTAAAAAGCAGGGTTTCCTAACCGAGCTTCACAGCAGCAATTCACAGGACTGGGACCAAGGAGCACCAGTAAGGTAATAGATTTTATTGGGTAATTTGTGTGTTTGGACGCACAATCCTTCAAATAATGTCAAAAGCTAATGGGGTCACGTATGGGAGGAGCTTGGCAGTGTTCCGTAACAGCCTGTTTGGCAGGTTGCGGCGTTCTGTGCAGGGAAGGCTGGCATGGATTGGGTAGTTTGGTGGTGAATATATAGGAAAGAGAGGAGAAGCGGAAGAGGACACAGAGAGAGAGCATCAATGGTTTGAGCTCTGGAGGGAGATGACTAGAATATTAATTTTCCTCTAATGATGTCTCTTCCTTTCCAAACGTGTTTCTCTACGCGATGTTCTCTGCCCACGATGAAGGAGTGTTTGGAACGTGACATTAAGGGTAACAGATGCAGTTGAAAAAGGGCTTTTTGGGTGTTGCACTGTTTGCTGGGATAAGCCCTTGAAGTCTGGGCAGTTCTGAAATGTGAAAATGACATTGAAGAAATAAATAAACACAAACACACACACACAGACAAGCCATGCCAGTGTCCCCAAGAGAAAATCTCCAGTGAAATGAAGCACCCTTTAACTAATTGCAAAATCCTTTAGACACGTTTCTCCTACGGCAGCTGGGCTGGCGTTAGGCTGACTGATGGGGCTTCTGAAATGAGCTTGAGGACTCTCCTCTCTGATCACAAAACCTTCCCGGCTCCTCAGAGCCCAGCTGGCCCAGGGATGGAGCGAGGGACGCCTTCACAGATCCTTGGAGTAGATCAAAAACACCATCTCCCCTTTGAGCAATGTCAGTAGATGTAAGTCCTTGGTGCTTTTCCAGCCACTCGCTTGAACTTGACTATGTATCGAGTGGCAGGTGTGAAAGAAATACGCACCTCTTTAAATCTTCACTAGAAAAGGACTTTTGTTTGTTTAATTTAGCAGCTGGCGTTCTGCCTCCTGCTTTCTTCTAGTTGCTTCAGTCTCTGCCAGGTCCTGAGCACGGCCAGAGGCACTGAGTACACGAGAGGACACGATTTACACCTTGGCATTTGGCTGACTTCACCAAATTCGGCAGAA
>NW_010404304.1:0-8675 GCF_000710305.1 Buceros rhinoceros silvestris | reverse complement strand
GCATTCCTGGTGTTAAGAAATCTGCAAACTAAGCAAGGTTTGCTGACCTGCTGCCTGGTGTCTAGGAGCTGCTAACCTGTGATGGCATTTCAACAGTGAAATGGCTCAATAGCACAAGCGTTGCTGCTGTTGTTTCTGAAACATCTGGGACCATCCTAGAGTGCATTTGCTTTTATTTTCCTCATCACCCCGGTACGGGAGATGAGGTTTGCAGTTCACATCCCTCCCATGTGTCTTTTTGTTAACACACATATCTGTTGAATTCTCTAAGATTTGAAAAATAAAGTAAAACTGGACATCTTTGAGGAGGAGAATTCCTGAAGGACTTTGGCTAAGGTGAACCCAAACCCTTGCAAATTAACTAAGAGTCTTCTTGATGGCAAGGGCACAAAGGACAGTGGCCTTTTGGGGGAACTCTGGGTGACATGTTCAAAAGCTGTTTGAAAATGAAAAGAAGAAGGAAAAAAGACCGTGCTTGGTACCCATGTAGACCTGACAAGTGCCCAGTGCCTGGACCTGGCTCTGGAGCTGCTCCAAAATGCTCAGGTCAGAGTCCTGCCTGCCAGGAGTGGAGGTCACCCTGGTCTTGGTGGGACCCTCTGGTGCACAGAGCCAGGGGCTCTGGCAGACTTTGGCCTCTCCCCGCAGGTGGGTGCTGCTGGTGGGTGTGTTTGCAGCCCTCCAGGAGGGGCCTGGCTCCACTGCTGCACCTCTTGAGCTCAGTAATTCAGGGAACAGGGGCTGGATCTTTAAAGACAAATGACAAATGCTCTTTTTGTCACAGGCAAACGCATGGGAAGAGTTTCCAATCTATGTCTATGGAGTTGTCGTCATCAGGAATACCCCTTACGATGGCCTTCAAGGAAAAATCAAAGGAAATGTTAAATAATGCCGATCAAAAAAGGAAACCATATCATCTTGAAAACACCAGCCCGTTGTGATTGTTTGGTATTTTCATCTCCTTTTTGGGTTTTGTGCTACAGTCCCCAAAACAATAGAAAGTAACAAAGTGCTTCACCTACTTGAAAAGGTTTCTGATGCTGGCACATGCCTGTCCCTCAAACCACTAGAACAAGGAGTTATAATGAATAACTCAAGTTAAGGAGTATCACGTGTATGTGCAATAAAAAATGATTTTCAAGAGTGCCAGGCATGAGGTAGCTCGCTTGAGGAACAGTGCTGGGCTGCGGCTGTATGGGCAGAACTGCAGACTCTCATTTACATCATTTTAAACGGAAGTAGTGATTTTAGTGATGACATGAATAAAACATCCCCTAGGCAGGTAGCTGGAGCCAAACGAGCCTTGAGATCTGGCCACAACTGATTTCAGTCCCTAGAAAGAATTTGGGTCAGAAGGAGAAATGAAGAAAGGCGACTGCAGCCTGGAAAAGCTGTTGCTGCCTGTTCAAACGCTGGATGGTTTGATCAGCACAGGAGAAGAAATCAACTGGTGCTACTGATCACTGCCTTTCCAGCAGGAAGATCTTGCCCTACACCTGATACAGCCTCCCTGAGGACAGTGGCCATAGGTTGTATTCTGGTGTCTGTGGCTCCTCATCATGAGCTTGTTTTTTCTGCACTTTGGCTTTTAATGTCTTGAAAAACTGCTGACGTTTCACAGGTGCGGGGCTGTGCTACCAACATACCACGTACCCTCGAACCAGGACACTGTTTAGGTGTTTCCTGAAGGTGAAACAATTCACTCACTGGCATCTAAAGCTTATCCTGACCTCGCCTCCACGTCACGCCAGTTCAGAAAGCCGGGCCCAGCACACGTGGGACTGCACGAGATCTGATCTCCTACTTGGGTCACAGTATCTAGGATGGGATTTGTTTTTTCTCATTGGCTTTAAGCCTCCAAGAACCATAATCCCGCTCCTGAAAACACACCCTCCTTCCCACCACACCTTCCCCGCAACCTGTCTTGTCTGCTTCATCTGCGAGTTTTTTTGCACAAGGCTGGCTGGTTTTTCGTGCTTGTCTGCTGCCGGATGTGAGCCTTGTTTGTGGCCCTTAGATAACGGCATAGTGAAGACAGCAGCGATACTCTTCGTGTTTGAAGAGGCATCTTGTCTGACGTTATTATCACGGTATAAAGTCTGTTAGAAGATGACTTCCTGCCCTGAACCTGACCTTGAGAGCTGCTGAATGGCTGAAGGAGAGCTGTGTTTTTCATGGGTATGTCACAGCCGTGATGCAGAGCTAAAGCGATGGGCAGCTGCACTCTGCGACAGGCTTTACTACGTGCTGGCCACATGCCTTCTCCACTTCACAGACACCTTTGACTGCTGAAAGTCTTGCTCCCTTCACCTCCAATTTTGCATTTTCCCCACAGCCAGGAGCTCACACCGGCACAGCTTCGCCAAAAAGGTGTAGCCAGGGAAATAAAGGTACGTGGTTCTGCTTCAGGCGTGCTCTGCTGGGTTAGGTCAAACGGCTGGACCAGCCAGCTCGTGCTAAAGAGCCACCATTCCAACTGACGGAGCTATGGGAAGAGCCCATATTTCTGGGAATGCGCATTCCAGATGCCTGGCATCTTCACCCTGCAGAGCCAGGCCCGCAAGAGGATGTTTACCAGCAGCCTCTAAAATAATGACTGTTTTCTGAGGCTGCAGTCACGCAGTCATTGCAGAAAGGGCTTTGTGGCACTTGAAGACGTCCGTTCCCACCCGCAGACTGTAAATTACCCTCTTCCTGGTACAGCTCAGATGCCCAGATGAACCCTGTGGGCACTCCTCACGTGCTTCAGCGCACAGGCAGCAGCTGGGTAAGTGCTGGTGGGAGTGACGTGAGTTCACCCACCTGACTGTCCGCTGGAATTTAAAAACACCAGTTGTTTTATACGGCCTCCTGCACGATGCAGCAGGGCTGACTGTACAGCTGCTGCAGAGCGACGACAAACATCTGGCTGTCAATCACATCTTAAACTGGCACAGCTGCTTCACCAGCAAATACCTGACCCGAGACCGAGGATCAGCCACTTTGCTGCTTTCTATGGCAGTGCGAGGGACTGGGACAGTCTGTGAACCGCAGCTGGCCAGAGGCTTCTCCTCTGGCAGTAGCTTCTAAAATGGTGCTTGTATTTTAGGAGGAGGAAATTCCCATGTGGGAAACCTGAGTTTGTACCTGGATGTGAAGGGGACACAGATGTACAGGCATTTTAAGTGCGCACAAGGCGACCGACTCTCTGCCGCTTCGCTAACAGGAAACATCAAAAATAGCTGAGGCATGAAAGTCAGCAACAGCCACAAATAAAGTTCTCTCTGCTGAGTGTAACCGTGAAAACTCTGAGATGTGTTTCTCACTCAGTTTTCAAAGCTGCTTCCTCCAGTCCCGAAAGAACTGATTCGTACTAAGAACACTCACAGGAACAGCAATTCGTCAGCCGTCGCCAAGCACACGTTTTCCACCCGCATGGTGTGTGCCGCAGCAGAGCCGGGGTGGGTGCTGCCACACTGCAGTGTTACCCTCCCGCATCTGCAGACGCTGCCGATGGATGCTGATGGCTCTGCTGCTGACGGGATACGTCAGTAAGCCCACTGCGTCTGTTTTGGAAGAAAATGGCGTTAGTGAGTCCTGTCTGAGGAAACTCACCCCGCCTGGGCTCTGGCTTGGTCGTTAGCAGGTTACTGAGCTTCGTTTGATGGGTTGGATAATGGAGGATCTGTCTCTTTCGTAGGTAAACAGTTTTAGGGAACAATCACCTTTGGTCTTGCCTTGGTTTTGATCTCGCTTTGCTTTCCAGCCGTTTTGTCGAGCTGTCTTTTCCACCTGATTTAAATGGCAGCACTCTCTGAAACCATTTTCCCGTGTGGATGCTTTATAACAGCGAGACCAGGTCACCCCGAACCATCTGGGAGGTGTTTGTGTAGCACAGTGGTACTGCTGCAATCTTTTAACTTCCGTTTGGGTTCGTGCACAATATTTTCTTCCATGGTTTGTAACAGAAACATTTTTTAGATTTGCACTGAGTGTTTTGAAGTGTTTGGCTCTTTCAGGCCATTTTCTGCCACATCACGTACACACTTGTCTGCCTCTGAGAGGACACTGTGGCGGTGTGGTAGGAAAGATTTCTGAACCTGAACCATTGCCTAACCACACCGCTGCAGCTTTCACTGCTGCTTGCAACTGCTGCAGCATGAGTTGTTTTTGTAACACAAGCATTGCTGTGACCAAATCTCCTGTCACGCCACTGAAAGCTGTAAGAACTCCAGCTGACAGTGAGGCAGTGGGCTCACCGCTAGAGAACGGGGCTGTAACGCGGCAGCCTGCCTCTCCTCCGTCTGCTAGCCACCCCCTTGTAGCAGCAGCAGCAGCGATGGGAGGACACAGGCATTCACACAGTTGGGTTGCACCTGGGAGTCCTTGTCTGACAGGGACCAAGGCCGGCTGCGCAGGAAGCCGATGGTAGAGCAGACACAGCAGTGGCTGCCAGGAGAGGAGCTGCAGTGCTGGTGAATTACGGGCCATCGGTCTGCCAGCGGGTTGGGCAAGATGCCTGTCCACAGCATGCAGTAGAGACGTGAGTTTGCACTTGGACTGAGACTTGAATTGGTCTCTTCAGGACTTCGTTATTATTCCAGGTATTATTCCACCAGTCTCGAAGTGGGTCAGGTACTGAAAGGGAAGCCAGTGCTGGTTGGGCAGCTTTAATTCGGGTTATTATGTGCGTTGTCTGGTTAGACCTGTTTTTAAAATGTGCCACTACATGATGCACTCATTACAGCAGCCTCGTCATCTCCTGCCCCTCCTCAGCGCTGCCTGTAAACAGTCCACTCCGAGTCCGCCAGCGCCGGGACAGGTCTTGTGCAACCCGTCGGTGGTGGAGCCTGCTGGCGGGTCAGCTGGTGGGATGGCCGGCAACAGACAGAGCTCTGAGGGAGAGCAGGGGCCAAGCTGTGCCCACCAGCAAAGGGTCTGTCTGTGAGGTCAGTAACAGAGAAAACAGGGCTGATGGAGAACCTCAACATCCCTTTTCCTTCCTGCTTGCAAGAATACTTGACAGTACTTTTGTCTGTGCTAATTTTGAAACTGTTGAGCTGTTTAGGCTGACAGATTTTAGCATTTACTCTATTTGTGGTGGCTTTTAAACGCAACAGAAATTAAATTTAAACACAGACCAGCCAAATGTGCTAAGCCACCAGTTTCCATGAGGGAACAAGCACATGACTTTATGCTGCCTGTTTTCCTTCTTGCCTTGCCACTCCACAGCCTTTCCCTGCACCCCTGGGCCTCTCAGCCAC
This sequence comes from Buceros rhinoceros silvestris, assembly GCF_000710305.1. Lineage (NCBI taxonomy): Eukaryota > Metazoa > Chordata > Aves > Bucerotiformes > Bucerotidae > Buceros > Buceros rhinoceros. The sequence goes on along the minus strand of NW_010404304.1, from coordinate 3,432 downwards.
CCCCACTGCCCCCTCCATGTCAAAAAAACCCCCAAACCAACCAACCAATAAAACCCAACTGAGCTTTTTTAAAGAAAATAAGATTATTTACATTATTTCTGTAGAATGACTAAAGGAGAGAGAAAAAAGCACCCTCCAGAACTAGAGATCTCCTGATCTGCTGCTGGCTTTACGATGCTGAATGACCCCTCTGCCTAAAGTCCCCTGAGGTGGTGATGGAGGAAGGTAACAAGGGGCTTTTTCTTCACCCAGGACACGCAGGAAAGAAAAGAAAAAGTGTCAGAGTGGATAGAAACAATGTGAAACAGTATGTCTTGAAATTGTAAATAATAAATCACGTTTCTGAGTATCTACCCTGTTTTTACAGGGCCCGTTGTCCCTGTCCCTGTTGTCATCTATGATCCTTCACACAAATCACCCCGTTCTTCTCTTGCTGTGCAGGGCGGGGATTAAGGCACTGAGGGTAGGCATTCAGCTGGTTGTCCTCCGCTTTGTTCTCCCCGTGTTTCGGAGTAAGAGCCTGCCTTTGGCAGAACCCGTTCCAAACCTCCCTGCAGACACTTGCTTCACTGGTGCATATCTCTGTGTTGTAACAAAAATCATACATTTGTTTTTTTCCTTGGGTTCTAGAAATTGTGAGGAAAGGAATGATCTGTTTACTGCATCTCTTAAAACAGTGACATGGCGAAGCCCCCCTTGCCCCAATTCTGGGCTATGAAGGGAGCGAACTCGCTGCTTTTTTCCCACCACAACATGCAAATTCGGGTTTGTTTCTCTTCTGTTCTGCAGTAGGACCTTGCAGCGAGGTGAAGCCCTGAGGGCTCTCACCCGTGTTTGCAGTGAAGACTTGGGTGCTCTGCAGAGCAGGATGCCCTCAGCCTGTTTTCTGCTGTGGTAGAAATCATTTTTTGATCTTCGTGCTTGTGCATTTCAATGGTCAAATATCACTGAGGGTTGCGGGGCTGAGGGAATAGGCAAGACCTGGAAACATGCAGGGGTGCGTGCCTGGAAGAGATGTTTACTTTAAGAAAATAAATAAATCTTGGTTCCCGGCATTGGTGGAGTATGGTTAAGCCTCACTAAGGAAGAAGGCACCCTTTGAAATAACGAACTGATATTCTCACAGGTATATGGAGAATGTTCTCCTGTAAGTTAAACCAGAGCCGTGTTCTGCTTTCGAAGGCCTGATTCTAGAAATGTCCATTTTTATTGATTCTAAGGCAATGTGCTCCTCACGTTCCTCTGAAACTGCTGCCACTGAAGGCAGATAATAAAATCAGTGCTTAAATCATCAAAATTTGTTGCTGCCTTCGAGCTACGCCTGTCAATGCCAAGGGTCATCCCTCCTGTGCTGACAGGGAGGTGCTGACACCTCATTTGGTGGAGATATTCTGTGTGGATTAGCGGGGGACACTTCCACGGATATTTTCTGGTATCATCAACACCTAAAATCAGAGGACCGGTGGGACCTCAGAAACAAACGAGTCAGTGACGGTTCCGGATAGTGCTGAGCCCTCCTCTGCATAGCGGACATTGTTTGGGGGGCCATCATGCCTCTGCGTGTTGCTGTGGTTGATGAAAGACGCATTTAAGGCTGCCACAACACATAGACACGGAATTCCCAACAAGGGTGACCATTCCTCGTCACGGGAGCCGTTACTTCACCGCTGGGCACGCAGCTGATGTCTCTGTGAGATAGCCGAGATGACCCAGTGAAGCAACAGGGTGGCTCTCCCTACGCTAAGCTGCCCTTCTCCACCTGCCCAGCTTCCTTCTAGCTTTGAACTGACATTACAAGCACTTAACAAACCTCTAAATTAGCGCCTTGTGCGACCTCAAAGGCTGATTTGTAGCAAAACCTCATTTTGGACGTTATATGTGGAAGTAGAGGATTTGCACTAAAATAGTCCTTGTCTCCACCGTGGACAGTCACAGCACAGAGCTCAGATGTGAAGGGAGGAGCCACAGGTGAATTTCTGTGTTGCAGATCCCCCCTCTGGTAAAAACCTGCACAAAAAGGAGGCTCAGGCTGCAAATTCAGCTTTTAGTAATGACGTTGGGACCGGCCGTATGCCAGTGTCTCGTAGCTCTGAGCTCACAGCGAGAAATAAAGGTATTGACATGAGAACTGAGGTCATTTGGTAGGAGAGGAACTTTATTTGTTGTTGAGCCGGACTGAACAGCATGGAAAAGCACCGACTTTCACATAAAATTGTTCATTAGTAGCAACTTAGATGACAAGAAAGCAAGAGGGCGGTGGTCCAGAGCTGCCATGTGCAGAGGCCAGTATCGGAGGGAGCACAGAAGCAGGAATTAGAGACGTTAATCTAGAGCCATCTGCAGTAATGGATCCAGTCGAAGTTGTTCTTATTGCTAGAAAGAAGAAACGCCGGTTCCTCAAAAAACAGTGTGTGGGGTTCGCAAACAGCACCATGTTTGCTGACCAGGGCTCTGGTAACATTTTCAAAATGAAAAATCCATGTTTCAGGAAAATCTACTTTCTATTTTAGTTTTGCAAACTGTTTTTACTGGAGTCAAAACTCAACCTTTTCAAATCATTTGATTTGAACTCTCACAGAACGGAAACCCCCCCCCGTATTAACACGTTGTCCTCATTTGGCAAAGGAGGAGAAATCAGACGGATGTTATATTGATGCCATGTGGAAGCCCTAGCCCTCGTATGAACAAATGGCATCTTCCCCAGCTCACCTCCTCTGGGTTTCACCCATGTTTGGATTGCACTGTGGTTTTGAAAGGGCCCAGTTCCTGCTGTGTGTGCTGTTGCAACCCTCGTTTATTGTGTTGCTGTTTTAGAGCTTCTCCAGGCGTATATGTTTAATTCTGATCAGGAGATCAAAAAAACACGACATCGTATATGAACATGCAACATCCCAATGGGAAGAGGTAACAAACTCAAGGAGACAAAAATGGTGTAATTACTCTTATGGAAGGTAAACCAGATCAGAGAAGGCAAGTTGCTTCTGCACCCTGAGGGCACGAACTGTGCAGAGGCACCCGCACGAGAACAGCAATGACTGAGGCAAGTGGTTCCAAACTGTGCATCGCCAGGTGCCCTGGTATTCAGAGCCCGGCTCCAGAGTCACCTAAAAGAAATTCTCTTCCTGGCTATGCCACGTACTTCCTCTGGGGGATCCTGAGCAGGCATGTGTTGACCCAGATTTCAACTTTGCAGTTAGTCCCCTTGCAGCTGGGCCCTGGCTGTTTTCTGGCTGGCTGGAGGTTCCAGAGGTACCCCGCTGCGACAGACACCCAGAACCTGCTGTTTTCAAAACATTACTCCCTTTTCCAGCAACTGCCCTTTCCTGAGTGACCTGTATTTAACTCCGGGCTCATGCAAGCGTTGCCTCAGGTGGCATCCTCGTATCTCAGGCATGTCCTGTGATAAAACACAGGCCGTAAACAAACCAGGAA
>NW_010404303.1:12511-17987 GCF_000710305.1 Buceros rhinoceros silvestris | reverse complement strand
CTCCCTTCGAATCCCTACCATTCTGTGACAATCAACCAGCTGTCCTGGACACTTCTTCTCTTTGGGACTGTATCCTATGAGATTCTTTCAAGCAGGTCTCTGAACAGGACAGTCTACTCTCCTTAAGTCCAAGGTTGTGATTGAACCTAGCTTAGGTTCTGAGGTACAGAACAGGAAAGTGGGGAAAAACAAAACAGTGGAGAACTTTGACAGCTCATGTAACACGTCCATGAAAGAAGATTATTCAGAAGTCTCAAAAACGAATGCAGTTGCTAAACCAAAATGTAATAAGGATAGTGAGGCTTACTCACATAATCTTTCAACTTCATTAGTCAGAGAGTAACTTCTGTCCTTAATTTTTAAGGCAGCATCTCCTAACTGTGATGCAGGCCTCCTTAGCGGAGACCTCCATTCCCACTGAAACATGCTTAGTGTAGACAAGAGTCAGTAAGGCATTTCACATGGCACAGACCATTTAAGATAGAATGCTCTCAAGCTATAAACAAGAACTGGAATAGTAATCTTCGGAATAAAAATTCTCACTGGTAATCGCGTGCTGAGATTTGCACTTGCTTTTGAGAAGAATATAGATGTTTTGATGTTCTCAGGCACCTTCTCTTTATCTTCTGCATTTGGCAGAATTTTCTCCTAAAAGATTCAATGAAAGGTAAGAGCCTCTTAAGAGGGAAAAAACCATTGTCTCAAAGGAATGAGACTCTCCCACATAATTTAAAGTAGAAAAAGAAGGTACTGGAGAATGGAGGGCCAATAGCAAACGAGGTGTACTGTGGGCAGCCATTCTGCGTTGCTGAAGCAAGGGAGATGGAGTGATTGCCAGCTCTACCACACTAGGCTTGGAGCATTAAGTTCAACGAGTTTGTGTACCAAACTTTGAACCATCCTACAAAAAACAGACAGTTGATGTATCTGTTTATAGAAAGCACGAGCAAAAGGAAAACAAGATGAGATACTTACTGTATCAAGCATCTCTTTGGTATGAGCTGCAGACAAACAGAATCTGGCTCTGGACTCAATGATGGGTGTGGCAGGGAAGCCCACAACCACAACACCAATGTTCCGCTTCAGCATCTCACGCCCAAACGCACTGCCAGAGAGAACGAGAAAGATCGTCAGAATAACACCATGGAGGCAAAGCAGCAGCAGCAGCAGGAAGCTCTCAGTATGTTAGCCCTCCCCAGTATGGTAACGAAGACAAACAGAATCTGGCTCTGGACTCAATGATGGGTGTGGCAGGGAAGCCCACAACCACAACACCAATGTTCCGCTTCAGCATCTCACGCCCAAACGCACTGCCAGAGAGAACGAGAAAGATCGTCAGAATAACACCATGGAGGCAAAGCAGCAGCAGCAGCAGGAAGCTCTCAGTATGTTAACCCTCCCCAGTATGGTAATGAGCCTTTGTTGAAGCAAGCCTGTAAGACCACAGTTTGGAGCTTCCAGTGCTTTCTCTTAGAGGCAGAACACCTGTTCACAAAAGCTTTTGTAAATTCAGTTCCAATGTGGTCCTCCTCAAAATGTTTCACTGTACTAAGTTCTAACAAAGCTGAAAGATCACGTGTGGCGGAGGCTGGTCTTTAGCAGGCTGTTTCTAAATGGATTTGTAACCCAAGCTGGAAAATCTTACTGATAGAAAACAGGGATTTTGGCTCAGAAGTTTAACTATGCAAGGAATCCCCCATGCTGCAATCCCCCAAAGCAGATGCTTCTGCCGTTTCAAGATTGTTTGTTTTCGCCACTTTAAATTCAATTAAAATACATTATGGTGTCTCAGTATGTACCACTTTTTAAGTGCCTACCATGGGAACCACTGAATTGCCACAGTAAATTGAGATCATCTAATCTGATATCAAGTATTTTTAAGAAAGGTGCAAAAACTCACGCAACTGTCACACAGTATCTTCAACAAAACAAATTCTGACGGAGGTTAAATAAATTAGCAGCTGTGATTTATGTGATGAGAGGCACAAAGATCTCGATAGATCCTTCTGTAGTGGTAGTACAATTGTGGTTGTTTCTTCAGGCCATAGGAAATGGTTAATCCTTTTTGAACTGACCTTGTCTTGAGAAGTAGCAACGAACTTGAGGCTTACGAGGATGTATAAAAATAACATCCTTTTACTAGGTGTTTAAATTTTCTGTCTTTTACTTCTGCTACAACTATTTTCCTCATAAACAGGTGCACCCTGATACACTTAATTTTGTATCCAATTAGTACTTTCAAACTACTTTAAAAACAGACTAAAAGAGACAAAGAAAGGATGAAGTAGACCTGGTGTAGATCCTAAGGGCCAAGTCTTGTTAGAGCTCCGTGGTCTTGCTCATTTTAAGGAAGTTACTGGCTCAGCTGCTCAGCGAATGAACATTTCCATGAACACTTCTAGGGAAAAGAGGATACTGACTGGCAGAACGGTCAGGCAGTAGGAACAGTACACCTCTGCATGCTGGATGGCACGCACTGCAGGCTCCAGAGCATCCATAAAGGTTGCAGCCTTTTAAAGTTAAATACTGAGAAGCGTGGAGGAAGACTATCTAGTTTAATCCAGAGTGCTAGAAGACAGTTGCTCTCTCATAGAACCACGGTGCTTAGCCACCTTGAAGCCAACTGAGCTAGAAGAGGGCTAAAGATGTTTGGTATGGCTTAAAATGAAGCTTCAAAAAATTTCAAAGTGTTGGTTGAATGCTGCATTGTACTGAAAATCAGCATACTGAAAATCAGCTACCAAAGCCAAGCTGTCCTTGAAATCAGGCTTTTGTTGATGTTTCAAAAGTTTTAAATATATACGTTATATCCTGCTTCCAGAATTTTACCTTTAATTACCCACACGGCTTTATAAATACTTATAGACTTGTGGGCTGCTATGTATTTACAGTAACAATAGCTCAGTTATTAAATTCAGATCTCTCAAACTTGGATTCATCGAATACAGGTTGTTGTGTCCCATCATGTCCTGCACCACTGCTTTTTCTTTTTTTAATTGTCAGAGTTCATCTGTGGAAATATTGGCTACTTCTGATACAGGAGCTGGTTGAAAGAATCCTCCAGTGACTTTTAATGTTCATTTCCATTCAATTTTAGCTTCTCTTTGGCACATATACACACTTTACATACAAATAAAATGAGGAAAAATGCCTACCTTTTAAAGCAAGGCATGTAGTGGCAAAATTGCTTCCCTGAAGTGCTTTCTTGCTGCCCCAAGCTACAAGCCTCGATTTTCTCAAGGTCACTTACAGGAAGTTTCCTTGTTTTATAAGACTCAGTAATGATCATAAAAGCAAAAGTCAAACCAGTCTTTTCTTATATTTAGAAAAGTCTTAATGTCCTTGTACCACCCCAGCTTTAAAGAAGATGGATGAGAAGTTATACTGTTAAACCTACCCAATTTTTGCTGGCATATACAGCATCAGAGGCACAACGGGGGAATCTTCATTTCCATAGATGATAAAGCCCATCTCTTTCAGTCGTCTCCTGAAGTATCTTGTGTTCTCTGCTAGCTGCTGCACACGTGCTTTCCCTAAAAAAGGAATTAAGATAAGACCACGAACACTATAGTCATAAGCCACATGCCTAACTGCAACTCAAGACCTCTAGCTAAAGCACAAACTCCGAAATGTACTACTTGTACTTATGGAAGTGTTAAAATTAAACGCAAACTAGAATTCACGATATCTTCTTCCTCATGTAATCAAGATTAATCACTCGATTTCTGACTCGATTCAGGCTGTAGCTGAATTGAATAAGCACAACCACAAAGTCTGAGCACTCCCCAGTTTTTCTATACTAGGTTTTTAATCAAGAGGTGCCTGGCAAAACAAGACAGTTCCCTGCTTTTAAAAAAAATTCTGAATTTGCTCCAAATTCATTAGTAACTCTATCCTGAAGAAGAGTTTGCTTAGACTTTGAATAATTAATGAAAACCTATTGAATCAGCTGGGGCTCTTCACCACATTTTATTCTCCTTGTCTGTATTACTGGAAATTAGTACTTTCCTCCTTAGATCTGCTTGCTGAACTGATCGTGGGGCTGTTCCTAACATTTTTCAGTTAAAACAAGTTGCATTTAAATAAAATCAATTATTCATGATAATCCAGCTCACTCCACATAAGCAGCAGCTATGAGATACCATGTATTCAGCCAATTCTGTATGGATTTTTTTTTTTTTTACATTTATCAAAACCAGTACACAGGACATTAGACAGCTAGTATAATTGAAATACTCCAGCTATTCAGATAAGCAACGGATGGCCTATTTATCAGTTAATTAAATTCTAGCCTAGCACAGTGTACTATGCTTTTATATTGCCCAGAAAAAGATCTGCATCATCTCACCCAAGCAGATGATAACGCATTTCTGATCAACTAATACTCCAATGCGCTGAAGCGATTAAGCACTATGCCATTGATGGGACTATAATAAGTAACATTTATAATTACGTGCCTCTGGCCCTCACAGTGTATTTTGGGATAACTGATTATCCAGACGCAGCCTTCACCAGATGGCACCTTCATCTACTGAAGCATTAAAGGTATAGCAGTGCAGATCTACGCTGCTAGATATTAACAGTCCTCCTTTAAAGTTATAGATAACATAAAGTGATTAACCAAAAGTAAGGCCAGATATCAAAGAAACTTCCAACTCCCACATAGCTCTGCTCCAGGTCAGAACAAATGTAATTTTAAGAACCTATATAGTTTTTGTAGTTAAGAGTATCAGACCTTCCACCCACAATCATGAAATCAAAGGCAAAATCCCATCAAAAGCAATACATGAGAAACAAGGATGAAACCTGTTCAGTTTGCAAAACTTGGCTGATCATTAGTGGGTAGGAGCTGGTATTTTTAACAGCATTCATTACCATTCAAGACATCTCTTCTTCTTCATTACAGCATAATTTCTTCATCTTTTCTCCCCCAGAGTCTGTAAAAGCTTAATTCATCTTCCCCCAAAGTAACATTTCAATAAAACACAAAGGCATCTTGTGCTTATGAATCTTATTTTTTAATTGACTCACTCCAGATCAGATCTTTTAGTGGAGGTCCAGCTTTCTCTTACATTTTTAGACCAGTTATTAGGTTATTTTAAATAACCCAGACTGCAAAGTAAAGTTGAAAAAATAAAACCCCAACAAAATACAAAGAAACAGGCAGACTGCAAGATACTACAGGTAGTGGGCCAAAAGCCACCACTTGCATTTCTAGCATTGAGACAATCAATAAAAACACAAGTGTCCAGAGCAATCTACATGCCGAAAAAAAGCTACTATGGTATCTTCTGAGAAAGCTGCATCCACGTCTCCTATACAGAAACACACAACTTCTGAAAACATCGAGTCAGTGACGTACAAACCTATCAAAATACACGAGATTTTACCGCTCTGCCAGTAGTAAGGGAATGAACACAGCTGGACACAACCGCTGTGAGCAGTCCCTCTCCCATGACCAGGAACGCCGCTTCTC